>NC_057803.1:660383733-660384267 GCF_018294505.1 Triticum aestivum | reverse complement strand
GTAATATTAAATAGCAGGAAAAAGAATCACTCAAAAATCTATGTTTATAGTAAAGTTATTCAAAAACTAGTGATTCACACAAATTTCAAAAAATTCAAATTTAAACTATTCAAATTGGAGAACAAATGGCACTAATAGAAAGTTTATAATTTTTATTACCTAAAAGCAAAAAGGAACTAAAAAATAAAGAAAAAACAAAAAATAATGCAAAAAACAGAAAAAAAAACTGGAAAAAAATGCCACCTACTGGGCCACTATGGCCTGAATACGACTAGAAACCCTACCATGGGCTAGGATTCAGGCCCGCAGAAGGCCCAGTAGGCCCAACAGGCATAGCAGTGACAATTAGGCCCGTAAGCCTGCAATCGAGAGGAGCTCGAGAGGGGTGCGACAGTGGGGCTTATAAACCACTGCGCGCCCCTCTCAACTAGCGAGGTGGGACTAAAGTTTTGGCCACGGGCAGCACGAGGCCTTTGGTCCTGGTTGGTGGCACCAACCGGGACTAAAGGTGGGCATTGGTACCGAACCGGTACC
>NC_057803.1:660370239-660383193 GCF_018294505.1 Triticum aestivum | reverse complement strand
CCTGCCCCGACCACGCCGTCGTCACCGCCCTCTACACCGACGTCATGCCTCTGCCCCTGCCCCAACCACGCCGCACTTCTCCTTGGTCAGGCCGGCGCCGCCCCCTTCCCCTGTCCTCTCCTCCCTGTTTCTTTCCACATATATATGATGTTTTTTCCAGATTATATGTATATGTGTGAGTATATGTATGTGTGTATATCTGATTATATGTCCTTTTTTCAGATTTTTTTGTTCATATATATGATGATTTGTTTTTAGCATTTTTATAAAAATGTATATATATATGTATGTTCTCTGTGTATATATGTTCATGTATGCAAAAGATAGATTTTTAGAAAAGTTTTATCTATGTATGTTCTCTGAGTTAGTGCATTTTTGGTTAGTTTCATTTTTAGAAAAGTTATATATATTTAGGAAGAAGGAAGAGAAGGAAGAAGGAAGAAGATGAAAAACTTTTATATATGAAAAAGTTACATTTTAGAAAAAATTTATCTAGGAAGAAGGAAGAAGGAAGAAGAAGAAAAAGAAGGAGAAGAAAAAGGAAAATAAGAAGAAGAGGAAGATGGAGAAGAAGAAGGAGAAAAGGAGGAGATGAAGAAGAGGAGAAATAAATAAGAATAGGAAAAAAAGAGGAGAAGAAGAAAGGAATAGAAGAGAAGAAGAAAAGATAGAGTAATTTCTATATATTTTTTCTTCACCTCTATTCCTTTCTTCTTCTCCTCTTTTTTTCTTTTTTTTTCTTTATCGGGTATGTCGTTGTCAATATACCACCTCCCCGATAACTTCGACATGAAGGGGGGGGGTCGATATACCCCCTCCCCGATAACTTCGACATGAGGAGGAATATGGGTCGAGGGTTCGAGGGTCATCGAGGGTTCGAGGGTTGAGGGGTCGATGGTTAGAATTTTTAATGTTCATAGAATTTTTTTGGTGATATTATTGTCGAATATGCAAACGTTTGTATGTTCATATGTAAAGAATATGTCAATTTTTTGTAGTAGATGATGATGATGATATATGAAAACTTGATCAATTTTTTCTGTTGTAATTTTGTTCGATGAATGTTTTCTGTTAAAACTCATATTAAGTTTGTTCGATGAATGTTTCATGGGAGAGAGGGAGTAAAAACTCATCAGACATGAGGGGGGAGGAGTCCCCCTCCGGTTCCTAACTCTCTCGGGAATTCAACATATATTCAACATGAGGGGGGGAGGGTCAATACCCCCTCCCCGATAACTTCGACATGAGGGGGGGTCGATATACCCCCTCCCTGCTACGTCTTGAGCTTGCGTTGGTTTTCCTTGAAGAGGAAAGGGTGATGCAGCAATAGTAGCGTAAGTATTTCCCTCAGTTTTTGAGAACCAAGGTATCAATCCAGTAGGAGGCTCCTCAAAAGTCCCACGCACCTACACAAACAAACGAAGAACTCGCAACCAACGCAATAAAGGGGTTGTTAATCCCTTCATGGCCACTTGCGAAAGTGAGATCTGATAGAGATAGTATGATAAGATAAATACATTTTTGGTATTTTATAATATAGATTGGAAAAGTAAAGATGCAAATAAAAGTAGATTGAAATCTTATATGATAAAAGATAGACCCGGGGGGGCATAGATTTCACTAGTGGCTTCTCTCAAGATAGCATAAGTATTACGGTGGGTGAACAAATTACTATCGAGCAATTGATAGAAAAGCGAATAA
Source organism: Triticum aestivum (assembly GCF_018294505.1). Taxonomy (NCBI): domain Eukaryota; kingdom Viridiplantae; phylum Streptophyta; class Magnoliopsida; order Poales; family Poaceae; genus Triticum; species Triticum aestivum. Next base: position 660,381,492 of record NC_057803.1, on the reverse strand, counting down.
TTATGAGATTATCTAGGCATGATCATGTATATAGGCATCACGTCCGCGACAAGTAGACCGACTCCTGCCTGCATCTACTACTATTACTCCACACATCGACCGCTATCCAGCATGCATCTAGAGTATTAAGTTCATAAGAATAGAGTAACACATTAAGAAAGATGACATGATGTAGAGGGATAAACTCATGCAATATGATATAAACCCCATCTTTTTATCCTCGATGGCAACAATACAATACGTGCCTTGCTACCCCTATTGTCACTGGCTAAGGACACCACAAGATTGAACCCAAAGCTAAGAACTTCTCCCATTTCAAGAAAGATCAATCTAGTAGGCCAAACCAAACTGATAATTCGAAGAGACTTGCAAAGATAAGTCAATCATACATAAAAGAATTCAGAGGAGATTCAAATATTTCTCATAGATAAACTTGATCATAAACCCATAATTCATCGGATCTCGACAAACACACCACAAAAAGAGTTACATCGAATAGATCTCCAAGAAGATCGAGGAGAACATGGTATTGAGATCCAAAAGGAGAGAATAAGCCATCTAGATAATAACTATGGACCCGAAGGTCTGTGGTAAACTACTCACAACTCATCGGAGGGGCTATGGTGTTGATGTAGAAGCCCTCCATGGTCGATTCCCCCTCCGGCGGAGCGCCGGCGAAGGCTCCAAGATGGGATCTTGCGGATACAGACGGTTACGGCGGTGGAAATAGTTTTTCTCCCTGGATGTTTTCGGGGTAGGTGGATTTATATAGGAGGAAGAAGTAGGTCGGTGGCCGCCCGAGGGGCCCACGAGATATGGGGCGCGCCCTGTAGGGGTGGGCGTGCCCTCCACCCTTGTGGCCGCCTTGGCTGCTTCTTGACTTACACTCCAAGTCCTATGGATCACGTTCGTTTCAAAAATCACGCTCCCGAAGGTTTCATTCCGTTTGGACTCCGTTTGATATTCCTTTTCTTCGAAATACTGAAATAGGCAAAAAACAGCAATACGGGCTGGGCCTCCGGTTAGTAGGTTAGTCCCAAAAATGATATAAATGTTTAAAATAAAGCCCATAAACATCCAAAACAGGTAATATAATAGCATGGGACAATCAAAAATTATAGATACGTTGGAGACGTATCACTCCCTGATAACATTTTTTTCATGTATGTATGTCGTCGTTGTCGATATACCCCCTCCTTTACCAAGTTAAAAGAGCGTTGTCGTTGAGGCCACCCGAACCCTTTAAGCGTTGCGGAGGCCACCCCAAACCCTAGAGAAGCGTCGAGGCCATTAATTAATATAATTCCTTGTTGTGAATAGCTATAGCTAGGTCTACGTTTGCCACTAATATATCCATCTGTCATGTTTGTATAATAATTGTCATGTTGTAATATTTGCAGAAACTATGGAGCACGGCCGAGACGAGGAAGCAGAACGGGTGTTGGGGGACATAATCGCAGCCAGAGCTGATGTCATGTCGTATCTCAACGAAACCGATGGTATGGAAGGAGAGGGTGAAGAAGCAGGCTACGGTTATCGAATAACAGAGGAGGAAGGACATGATTATGATGGCTCCGGTGACCAAATGCCGGTGCAAGAAGGAGGCCGTGATGATGGCTCCGGTGACCAAACAGAGTCCGGCCAGGTATATATATTAATTAAGCCTGTGCTGACTAGCTAATTGATGCATTCATTATTTTGGTATCTACACATATTAACTCTCGCCTTTCTTCTTATTTCTAGCCCTTCGGATCGAGCACAACTTTGGTAAATAGACGAGGCACGAAGAAAAAGTTGCGCTCAGATGAAAGGTTCATGATCACCGCAATCGCACGCGATGGCCAACCGATTGAACCCCTCCGGACCAAGAAGACATTTACTGCTCAGTGCGGGGTTCTTGTTAGGGACATGATCCTGATCAGCATCGAGCTATGGAATCAGCCTAAGATGAAGAGCTTCAAGTTTCTTTTGTCGAAGATAGACAGAAAGATGATCTTTGGAAAGCGCTGAAGGTAAATTTCACCCTACCGGAAGAGAAGGATCCGGAGAATCCAGTTATGGAGCCAATGATCAAGTCCTTTACGTTCAAGAAGATGGCGGATCTATTCAGGAGGTGGAAGAATGAGCTGAAAGCAAAGTTTGTCGACAAAAAAAAGACACCAGAATTCATCGGCCGATTTGAGAAGCTCAGAGATCAATAGGACGCATTTGTGGCCAACAAGACATCGGAGAGGAGTAAGAAGATGTCAGCGATAAACAAGATAAATGCTGCGAAGAAGGAGCATCACCATCGCACGGGGTCAGGTGGCTACTGATACGTCCATTTTGCATCATGCTTTTATATCAATATTTATTGCATTATGGGCTGTTATTACACGTTATATCTCAATACTTATGGCTATTCTCTCTTATTTTACAAGGTTTACCATGAAGAGGGGGAATGCTGGCAGCTGGAATTCTTGCTGGAAAAGGAGCAAACATTGGAAACCTATTCTGCACTGCTCCAAAAATCCTGAAACTCCACGAAACCTATTTTTGGAATTAATAAGAATTATTGAGCAGAAGAAGTACACCAGGGGGCCCACACCCTGTCCAGGAGGGTGCCCCCCCCTACTGGGCGCGCCCCTGTCTCCTGGGCCCCCTGGTGGACCCCCGGTGTCCATCTTCTGCTATATGAGGGCTTTTATCCTGGAAAAAATCATGGGCAAGCTTACGGGATGAAACTCTGCTGCCACGAGGCGGAACCTTGGCGGAACCAATCTAGGGCTGTGGCGGAGTTGTTCTACCGGGGACACTTCCCTCCGGGAGGGGGAAATCATCACCAACGTCATCACCAACGATCCTCTCATCGGGAGGGGGTCAATCTCCATCAACATCTTCACCAGCACCATCTCCTCTCAAAACCCTAGTTCATCTCTTGTATCCAATCTTGTATCAAACCACAAATTGGTACATGTGGGTTGCTAGTAGTGTTGATTACTCCTTGTAGTTGATGCCAATTGGTTTACTTGGTGGAAGATCATATGTTCATATCCTTAATGCATATTATTACTCCTCTGATTATGAACATGAATATGCTTTGTGAGTAGTTACGTTTGTTCCTTAGGACATGGGTGAAGTCTTGCTATTAGTAGTCATGTGAATTTGGTATTCGTTCGATATTTTGATGAGATGTATGTTATTTTTTCCTCTAGTGGTGTTATGTGAACGTCGACTGCATGACAGTTCACCATTATTTGGGCCTAGAGGAAGGCATTGGGAAGTAATAAGTAGATGATGGGTTGCTAGAGTGACAGAAGCTTAAACCCTAGTTTATGCGTTGCTTGGTTAGGGGCTGATTTGGATCCATATGTTTAATGTTGTGGTTAGGTTTACCTTAATACTTCTTTTGTAGTTGCGGACGCTTGCAGTAGAGGGCAGTACTCAAGCACCGATCCACCCACATATCAAATTATCAAAGTACCGAACACGAATCATATGAACGTGATGAAAACTAGCTTGATGATAATTCCCATGTGTCCTCGGGAGCTCCTTTCTCATTATTAGAAATTGTCCAGGCTTATCCTTTTCTACATAAAGGATTGGGCAACCTTGCTGCACTTTATTTACTTGTTACTCGTTACTATTTATCTTATCACAAAACAATCTATTATCTACAATTTCAGTGCTTGCAGAGAAAACCTTACTGAAAACCGCATATCATTTCCTTCTGCTCCTCGTTGGGTTCGACACCCTTACTTATCGAAAGGACTATGATAGATCCCCTACACTTGTGGGTCATCAAGACTCTTTTTTGGCGCCGTTGCCGGGGAGTGTAGCGCTTTTGGTGAGTGGAACTTGGTAAGGAAACATTTATATAGTGTGCTGAAATTTTCTGTTACTTGTCATTATGGAAACTAATCCTTTGAAGGGCTTGTTTGGGGTATCTTCACCCCGACCAGAAGAGCAAAGAGTTGCTCCTCAACCTACTGAACTTTATGAAAATATTTACTTTGAGATTCCTTCGGGTATGATAGAGAAACTGCTAGCTAATCCATTTGCAGGAGATGGAACATTGCATCCCGATTTACACCTTATCTTTGTGGATGAAGTTTGTGGATTATTTAAGATTGCAGGTATTCCCGATGATGTTGTCAAAAGGAAGGTCTTCCCTTTATCTTTGAAGGGAGATGCATTGATATGGTATAGGCTATGTGATGATACGAGATCTTGGAATTGTAAGCGATTGAAGTTGGAATTTCACCAGAAGTTCTATCCGATGCATCTTGTTCATCGTGATCATAATTACATATATAATTTCTGGCCTCATGAAGGAGAAAGCATCGCTCAAGATTGGGGGAGGCTTAAGTCAATGTTATATTCATGCCCCAATCATGAGCTCTCTTGGGAAATGATTATTCAAAACTTTTATGCTCGGCTTTCTCTTAATGATCGCAACCTGCTCGATACTTCCTGTGCTGGTTCTTATATGATGAAGACTATTGATTTCAAATGGGACTTATTGGAAAGAATTAAATGCAACTCTGAAGATTGGTGTTCCGACGATGGTAAGGAGTCAGGTATGACACCTAAGTTCAATTGTGTTAAATCTTTTATGGATACCAATGCTTTTCGTGGATTTAGCGCTAAGTATAGACTTGACTCTGAGATAGTAGCTTCTTTCTGTGAATCTTTTGCTACTCACGTTGATCTCCCTAAAGAGAAGTGGTTTAAATATAATCCTCCTGTTGAAGTGAAAGTAGTTGCACCTATTACAGTTGAAGAAAAGACTATCACCTATAGTGATCCTATTGTTCCTACAACTTATGTTGAGAAACCTCCTTTTCCTGTTAGGATAAAGGATCATGCTAAAACTTCGACTGTTGTTCATAAGAGTAATACTAGGACTTATACACCTCCTGAGCAAATCAATGTTGAACCTAGTATTGCTATGGTTAAAGATCTCTTGGATGATGATTTAGATGGGCATGTTATTTATTTCTGTGATGAATCTGCTAATATTGCTAGACCACATAGTAAGATACATAGACCTGTCATAGGCATGCCTATTATTTCTGTTAAAATAGGAGATCATTGTTATCATGGCTTATGTAATATGGGTGCTAGTGCTAGTGTGATACCTTATGATTTATATAAAGAAATTATGCACGACATTGCACCCGTTGAATTAGAAGACATTGATGTTACTATTAAGCTTGCTAATAGGGATACTATTAAACCAGTTGGGATTGTTAGAGATGTTGAAGTCTTGTGTGGGAAGGTTAAATACCCTGCTAATTTTCTTGTTCTTGGTTCCCCACAAGATGATTTTTGTCCCATTATTTTTGGTAGACCCTTCTTGAATATGGCTAGTGCTAAGATTGATTGTGAAAAAGACACTGTCACCATTGGCTTAGATGGTATGTCTCATGAGTTTAATTTTGCTAAGTTTCGTAGACAACCTCGTGATAGGGAACCACCTAGTAAGGATGAAATTATTGGTCTTGCTTCCATTGTTGTACCTCCCACTGATCCGTTAGAACAATATTTGCTAGACCATGAAAATGAAATGTTTATGAAGGAAAGAAGGGAAATAGATGAGGTGTTCCTTAAACAGGAACCTATGCTGAAACATAATCTTCCTGTTGAAATTCTTGGGGATCCCCCTCCACCCAAGGGTGATCCCGTGTTTGAACTCAAACCATTACCTGATAATCTTAAGTATGCTTATCTTGATGAAAAGAAAATATATCTTGTTATTATTAGTGCTAACCTTTCAGAGCAAGAAGAAGAAAGATTATTGAAAACTCTGAAGAAGCACCGAGCTGCTATTGGATATACTCTGGATGATCTTAAGGGCATTAGTCCCACGTTATGCCAACACAAAATTAAATTGGAGGACGACGCCAAACCAGTTAGAGATCCTCAACGACGGCTGAATCCCAAGATGAAAGAAGTGGTAAGATAAAGGAGATACTAAAGCTCCTTGAGGCAGGTATAATTTATCCCGTTGCTGATAGTGATTGGGTAAGCCATGTCCATTGTGTTCCTAAAAAGGGAGGTATTACCGTTGTTCCTAATGATAAAGATGAATTGATCCCACAAAGAATTATTACAAGTTATAGGATGGTAATTGATTTTCGGAAATTAAATAAGGCTACTAAGAAAGATCATTACCCTTTACCTTTTATTGATCAAATGCTAGAAAGGCTATCTAAACACACACATTTTTGCTTTCTAGATGGTTATTCTGGTTTCTCTCAAATACCTGTGTCAGCGGGGGATCAATCAAAAACTACTTTTACTTGCCCTTTCGGTACTTTTGCTTATAGACGTATGCCTTTTGGTTTATGTAATGCACCTGCTACCTTTCAAAGATGCATGATGGCTATATTCTCTTATTTTTGTGAAAAGATTTGTGAGGTATTCATGGATGACTTCTCCATTTATGGATCCTCTTTTGATAATTGTTTGAGCAACCTTGATCGAGTTTTGCAGAGATGCGAAGACACTAGTCTCGTCCTGAATTGGGAAAAGTGTCACTTTATGGTTAACGAAGGCATTGTCTTGGGGCATAAGATCTCCGAGAGAGGTATTGAAGTTGATAAAGCCAAGGTTGATGCTATTGAAAAGATGCCATGTCCCAAGGACATAAGAGGTATAAGAAGTTTCCTTGGTCATGCCGGTTTTTATAGGAGGTTCATTAAGGACTTTTCTAAAATCTCTAGGCCTCTAACTAATTTATTACAAAAAGATATTCCTTTTGTCTTTGATAATGATTGTGTAGAAGCATTTGAAATACTTAAGAAAGCTTTGATCACTGCACCTATTGTTCAGCCACCTAATTGGAATTTACCGTTTGAAATTATGTGTGATGCTAGTGATTATGATGTAGGTGCTGTTCTAGGGCAAAGAGTTGATAAAGAATTGAATGTTATCTAGTATGCTAGTAAGACTCTTGATACCGCCCAGAGAAATTATGCTACTACTGAAAAAGAGTTCTTAGCAGTTGTGTTTGCTTGTGATAAGTTTAGACCTTATATTGTTGATTCCAAAGTTACTATTCACACTGATCGTGCTGCTATTAAATATCTTATGGAAAAGAAAGATGCTAAGCCTAGGCTCATTAGATGGGTTCTCCTGCTCCAAGAATTTGATTTACATATTATTGATAGAAAGGGAGCTGAGAACCCCGTTGCAGACAACTTGTCTAGGTTATAGAATATTCTTGATGACCCACTGCCTATTGATGATAGCTTTCCTGATGAACAATTAGCGGTCATTAATGCTTCTCGTACTGCTCCTTGGTATGCTGATTATGCTAATTACATTGTTGCTAAATTTATACCGCCTAGTTTCACATACCAGCAAAAGAAAAAGTTCTTTTATGATTTAAGACATTACTTTTGGGATGACCCACACCTTTATAAATAAGGAGTAGATGGTGTTATTAGACGTTGTGTGCCTGAGCATGTACAGGAACAGATCCTACGCAACTGTCACTCTGAATCCTATGGAGGACACCACGCTGGAGATAGAACTGCACACAAGGTACTACAATCTTGTTTTTGTTGGCCTACTCTCTTCAAAGATGCTCGTAAGTTTGTTTTATCTTGTGATGAATGTCAAAGAGTAGGTAACATTAGTAGACGTCAAGAAATGCCTATGAATTATTCTCTCGTTATTGAACCGTTTGATGTTTGGGGCTTTGATTATATGGGACCTTTTCCTGCCTCTAATGGTTATACACATATTTTAGTTGCTGTTGATTACATTACTAAGTGGGTAGAAGCTATTCCAACTAGCAGTGCTGATCATAACACTTCTATTAAAATGCTTAGAGAAGTTATTTTTCCGAGGTTTGGAGTCCCTAGATATCTTATGACTGATGGTGGTTCACATTTTATTCATGGTGCTTTCCGTAAGATGCTTGCTAAGTATGATGTCAATCATAGAATCGCATCCCCTTATCATCCGCAATCTAGTGGTCAAGTAGAGTTGAGCAATAGAGAGCTCAAATTAATTTTGCAAAAGACTGTGAATAGATCTAGAAAGAATTGGTCCAAAAAACTTGATGATGCATTATGGGCCTATAGAACTGCATACAAAAATCCTATGGGTATGTCACCATATAAGATGGTTTATGGAAAAGCGTGTCATTTACCTCTTGAACTTGAACATAAAGCATATTGGGCTATTAAAGAGCTCAATTATGACTTCAAACTTGTCGGTGAGAAGAGGTTGTTTGATATTAGCTCACTTGATGAGTGGAGAGCCCAAGCCTATGAGAATGCCAAGCTATTCAAAGAAAAAGTTAAACGCTAGCATGACAAAAGGATACAAAAGCGTGAGTTTAATGTAGGAGATTATGTGTTATTATTCAACTCTCGTTTAAGATTTTTTGCAGGAAAGCTTCTCTCTAAATGGGAAGGTCCTTACGTTATCGAGGAGGTCTATCATTCTGGCGCCATAAAAATCAACAACTTCGAAGGAACAAGTCGGAGGGTGGTGAACGGTCAAAGAATTAAACATTATATTTCAAGTAATCCTATCAATGTTGAAACTAATATTATTGAAACCGTAACCCCGGAGGAATACATAAGGGACACTTTCCAGAATGTTCCAGACTCCGAAAAGAAATAGGTATGTGGTACGGTAAGTAAACCTACTCCAAAACAACTCCAATGGCAATTTTTATTTGTTTTGGAATATTTAAGAATTTTAGGAAGAAAGAAATAGTCCGAAAGGGACACGAGGCCTCCACGAGAGTGGGGGGCGCTCCCTCCCCTACTGGGCGCGCCCCCTGTCTCGTGGGTACCTCATGTGCCTCCCGGACTCCGTTTTCTTACACGTTACGTATTTTAGTCGGTAAAAATTCATTATATATACTCCCAAAGGTTTTGACCATCGTATCACGCAAATATCCTCTATTTTCGTTTTGAGTTGTTTCTGTTTCAGATCTAGAGCATCATGTCATCTCCAAGCGCTCCCAAGGACAAGTTTTTCGAGAGGGTTATCAACCCCTATCTCGCGGAGGTGCTGCAACACCCTCAAACCATTGAGATGCGTGAGGGGGTGCTGCACATCCGTGATGAGGAGGGACCAAGGCGTACCGGAAGCGTGGAGACAAAGCTCGAAGCTGTGGAACAGCAAGTTTTCAAGTGCCAAGGGATGGTGGAGCGTGGACTCAACGCTAACCAGATGATGATCACAGAGTTCACCAACAACCACATGCTAGATGCCAAGGTCATTGGGGAGACTATCTTCAAGCTTCAAGAGAAAATCGAGCACCTCCAAGCCCAGATCTATGACCTGCAAAACCAAAACTGTGAGTATGAATATAGATTCAAGAGGATGAGTTTGGCTACAGATTTAAGGATCCCGAAGACTTGATCATCCTTCTATGATGGAGAGCCTATGCCTTGGAAGATGGACGACAAGCCTGCATCATCAACAACTCCTACTTCACCACCTCCGAGGACATAATCACATGGGTATGGGCACTCCCCTTGGCAACTGCCAAGCTTGGGGGAGGTGCCCCGGTATCGTATCACCATCACACTCCTATCTTTACTGTTTTATTTAGTTCGATCCTTTTTAGTAGTATTTTGATCTAGTAGATTGAAGTTTTGATATCAAGTAGTTTTGAGTTTTGCTTTGTGATCTCTTTTTGTAATCGATTCCGTGAGCTATCTATAATAAAGATTAGTGTTGAGTCAAGGGCTTTGCTATGTTGCTATGATCTTGAGAAAGTAGAAAGAATAAAAGAGTTCATATTGATCTTATGGATAGTGATGACTTCACACATAGAAAGTATGAGGCATAAAAATTGTTGAGAGTTGATAAACGTAGTTTTGGTCATCGTTGCAATTAATAGGAAGTGATAAGGAAAGAGAGGTTCACATATAAATATATTATCTTGGACACCTTTTATGATTGGTGGCACTCATTAAGTATGACATGCTAAAAGGTTGACGTTGGACAAGGAAGACAACGTAATGGTGTATGTTTTCTCACATCTCAGTTAAAGTATATTGTCATCGACCTTCCAAACATGTTGAGCTTGCCTTTCCCCCTCATGCTAGCCAAATTCCTTGCACCAAGTAGAGATACTACTTGTGCTTCCAAATATCCTTAAACCCAGTTTTGCCATGAGAGTCCACCATACCTACCTATGGATTGAGTAAGATACTTCAAGTAAGTTGTCATCGGTGCAAGCAATAAAAATTGCTCTTTAAATATGTATGACTTATTAGTGCAGAGAAAATAAGCTTTGTACGATCTTGTTGTGGAAGTAATAAAAGCGACGGACTGCATAATAAAGGTCCACATACAAGGGGCAATATAAAGTGACGTTCTTTTGCATTAAGATTTTATGCATCCAACCCTAAAAGCACATGACAACCTCTGCTTCCCTCTGCGAAGGGCCTATCTTTTACTTTATGTTTTTACTCTATGCTTGAGTCAAGGTGATCCTCACCTTTCCCTTTTTCATTTTATCCTTTGGCAAGCTCTTCGTGTTTGAAAGATCATGATATATATATCCAATTGGATGTAAGTTAGCATTGGCTATTATTGTTGACATCACCTAAAGGTGAATATGTTGGGAGGCAACACAATAAGCCCCTATCATTCTCAGTGTCCGACTGAGTATTGCGTGAGTGTTAGAAATTATAGAAGACTACAAGATAGTTGAGTATGTGAACTTGCTGAAGCTCTATTGTTGACTCTTTCTGATGTTATGATAAATTGCAATTGCTTCAATGACCGAGATTATAGTTTGTTAGTTCTCAATGAAGTTTTTGAACCATACTTGACATTGTGAATTGATTGTTACTTGAGCATAAGAAATCATATGACAAAATATATATATGTTGTTGTTATAAGAATGATCATGATGCCCTCATGTCCGTATTTTATTTTTGTCGACACCTCTATCTCTAAACATGTGGACATATTTTTCGATATCGGCTTCCGCTTGAGGACAAGCGAGGTCTAAGCTTGGGGGAGTTGATACGTCCATTTTGCATCATGCTTTTATATCAATATTTATTGCATTATGGGCTGTTATTACAAGTTATATCTCAATACTTATGACTATTCTCTCTTATTTTACAAGGTTTACCATGAAGAGGAGGAATGCCGGTAGCTGGAATTCTGGCTGGAAAAGGAGCAAACATTGGAAACCTATTCTGCACTGCTCCAAAAATCCTGAAACTCCACGAAACCTATTTTTGGAATTAATAAGAATTATTGAGCGGAAGAAGTACACCA
>NC_057803.1:660348800-660370056 GCF_018294505.1 Triticum aestivum | reverse complement strand
TGGGCCCCCTGGTGGCCCCCCGGTGTCCATCTTCTGCTATATGAGGGCTTTTATCCTGGAAAAAATCATGGGCAAGCTTACGGGATGAAACTCCGCCGCCATGAGGCGGAACCAATCTAGGGCTCTGGCGGAGCTGTTCTGCCGGGGACACTTCCCTCCGGGAGGGGGAAATCATCACCAACGTCATCACCAACGATCCTCTCATCGAGAGGGGGTCAATATCCATCAACATCTTCACCAGCACCATCTCCTCTCAAAACCCTAGTTCATCTCTTGTATCCAATCTTGTATCAAACCACAAATTGGTACCTGTGGGTTGCTAGTAGTGTTGATTACTCCTTGTAGTTGATGCTAATTGGTTTACTTGGTGGAAGATCATATGTTCAGATCCTTAATGCATATTATTACTCCTCTGATTATGAACATGAATATGCTTTGTGAGTAGTTACGTTTGTTCCTAAGGACATGGGTGAAGTCTTGCTATTAGTAGTCATGTGAATTTGGTATTCATTCAATATTTTGATGAGATGTATGTTGTCTTTTCCTCTAGTGGTGTTATGTGAACGTCGACTACATGACACTTCACCATTATTTGGGCCTAGAGGAAGACATTGGGAAGTAATAAGTAGATGATGGGTTGCTAGAGTGACAGAAGCTTAAACCCTAATTTATGCGTTGCTTCGTTAGGGGTTGATTTGGATCCATATGTTTAATGTTGTGGTTAGGTTTACCTTAATACTTCTTTTGTAGTTGAGGACGCTTGCAATAGAGGTTAATCATAAGTGGGATGCTTGCCTAAGTAAGGGCAGTACCCAAGCACCGGTCCACCCACATATCAAATTATCAAAGTACCGAACGCGAATCATATGAACGTGATGAAAACTAGCTTGACGATAATTCCCATGTGTCCTCGGGAGCTCCTTTCTCATTATTAGAAATTGTCCAGGCTTATCCTTTGCTACATAAAGGATTGGGCCACCTTGCTGCACTTTATTTACTTTATTTACTTGTTGCTCGTTACTATTTATCTTATCATAAAACAATCTATTATCTACAATTTTAGTGCTTGCAGAGAAAACCTTACTGAAAACCGCTTATCATTTTCTTCTGCTCCTCGTTGGGTTCGACACTCTTACTTATCAAAAGGACTACGATAGATCCCCTACACTTGTGGGTCATCAGCTACCTCAAAGCCCGACCGTTGTGGGCCAAGGCTGAGAATGACCTGCTTGATAAAGGGGTCGAACCAGAGACATTGAACTGGCCAGACCGTTGCCGGACTTGGTTCTTCGGGGTTGGCGGAACCTTGGACCCTGTAACAGGGAAGTGTGTTTGGACGAGCGAGCAACTGCGAATACCCCTCACGAAGCTTCAACACTATATTAACGCAGCGCAGGAAGGGTCGTTCGTTCTAGATAGAGAGAAGGACGATCTCACAATGGCCCTCGGGAATCCCGAGCACCCTAGACGGACACGAGGCGCGCCAGGCTCCGTTCCGTGGAAGTCTGGGTTTCCGGACGCAGACGGTTACAAATGCCAAGAGAGGAGGAGGTGTAGGGGAACGCAGCAGAAAACAAAAAATTTCCGACCTACGCACCAGCCCAGGACCACTATGGAGACTGCATACATGGTTTGATCTTTTTCATTACCGACTCGTAGCGCAGCGGGAAGTAGAGTCGATGACAATCGGCGCTGCAGATCCCCGCAGCTAGGATTTACAACCTCCCAACCGCGAGGACGTATACCCTCATCTGCTCCTCAGACAGCCCTCCGGGAGACGGTCGAACAGCCCCCCGGACGGTGTCGCGGATAGCCCTCCGGGAGGACCATCGAAACTCATATGGTCACATGGACAGCCCTTCGGGAGGCACTCACGAACTAAGACCGAAACTACGATCTCTCTACAGAGTTGCGCACATACGGTGTCATCTATCCGGCAGGGCTTCGCCGTCCAGAACTAGTTCCTGCCGGAACCCAGACAGCCTTGCGGCTCTATGAAACTCTTTTTGTGGGAGGGAGAGAAGAAGCCAGATCATTGCATGGCACTTGTATGAGAGCTAAGGGATGAGGTTTGGGCAGCCCCCTCACCTCCTATTTATAGGGAAACCAAGGGGTAGGATGGGTATTCTGAAATACCAAAAGTGCCCCCACTTTATGTCACACACAAAGGGTATAAAAGGCATAAAGGGATGACAAGTGGAGCCCCATGGAGGAGCTGCACCCTCCAACGTCTCACTTTCATGGGGGGGGCCAAAGGGGGTTCCTTGATCCCCAAGTCCTTCTAGAAGCCTTTTGGGAAAAGCCCCAAAAGGTGGCTTTCCATAAAATATCCCAAAAAGCACTTTCACTATTCATGACAACATTTTTCAGCGTCCGTTCGAACTGAAAATATTTATGTGGGCTTAGAACATTTCCAATACCCACCATAATAATTTTCAACGCGTTCTGGAACAATTCCATTTTAGTGATTTTCATCTGCAAAACGCATCTGAAGTGGCTCCGACAGCTCCGGAACATTTCCGTTTTTTATCTCAGAAAATTCCAAAAAGCTTCCAGAATGATTCTGGCATCCTCCAAGAATTATCAGACATGTGCAGAAACCAATTTTACCTAATGGTATATCCCGAAACAACTTTTCGGTATCATCGAAACTTATCCGATGACCTCTCTCTGCGGTATGATTCCGCTGTCCGAAACTTTTCCGGTGTCCGAAACTTTTTCGGTGATTTTCTCTCAGACTCCTTGTCTAGTATTCAACAGATAGATGACCCTTAAGCGTGTGACCCTATAGGTTCGGTGAAGTATAGACATGACCGGAACCCTTTCCAATCAATGATCAACATCGGAGCCGTGGACACCCATATTGACCCCTATACCCACACAAATGAATATTCGAGTGAACCTCCAGTTGTCGTGTGCTATTCCTGTTGCTTCGCAATATGTTACAAATACCCGAGGTGAGACATGTTGGCATTCCCGTGGATCAACAACTTGTCCACTATGCTAGTTACCTCGTTACCAGTATTGTTCTCTTTTCTCGTTTCCGTGTTTCGGCATCCCTGTGATCAAATCACACTGTGTCTGGCCAGACGATGATGGATACCATAACACCGAGAGGGCCCGGGAATATCTCTCCATCGTCGGAGGAGCAAATCCCAATCTTGAGCTATCAGGTTACTTGACACACTTTTCCATGAACCCGTAAGCCGCCGTAATAGCCACCCATTTACGGATGACGTTTAACAAACCCCAAAGTTCATGAAGCAAGTATGAAGAAACTCGATACTCTCATGGTCTAAGTAATTATGCAAACATTAACCATCTCTGTGTTATCAACCATAAACTTGTGACGAATGAATCTCATAGTATAGCATCAAACCGGGTCGATTCAACACAAATGTTCTCTTAACATTGTGCCCTCAAAGTTGCTGGCATAGACATGCCCATGATCAGGAAAATGGAACCATCATGCAACACTTGAGCTAGTCTTAGAGGCCAAACTAGGAATACTTCTTACCGTTTATTATTCCACACGTGCATATGAGCCTTCCTCCGAGCCTCGTGGATATTGCAGACTTGAGAATCATTGCAGTTATAGCATGGAACATAAACATAATTATGAACTCGGAGATAAATAATATAATTTATTTTTGCCTCTAGGGCATATCTCCTACAGACTCCCACTTGCACTAGAGTCAATAATCTAGTTAATGCTAATGCACTTTACACCTATGGCATGCCGGTGTAAAAAATGCTTCGCATGTGGTATAGCCTGATGTCCACCAGATCTGACAACTTCAGCTCCGTGTCTATCTCTGCATATCCTCGCGTTTTCACGCTTTCACAAAATTCATATTTTGTGCGGACTTGGCTTTGTATAAATGTGAATCACAGGTTGAACCTGGATTCCTTAGACTGAGTTATGGAGAAACTACCTGCAGTAGTGTCCCATTGACAAAATCCATCTTGGAACCATACTAAGTTCATGAATGAACTATATGATTCAACATCTTGTTTGTCGCTTCTAAAGCATCAACATATTTAGTCATTTATTATAGAATTCGCCACAGTATCCTGTTGGGAACAATTTCCAACTACCGTGCCACCATATTGTGTATTACACAAAACCCTTAACTTAAAACGAAAATCGCATGGAGAAAAGATGAAGACTGTACGATGTAACATTTTACAATGAACTCTTCATGATCTCCGCTTGCGAGAAAACATATCATCAGTACTTACTCTAGTATTCAATGACATCTTTCACTATTGTCCCATGATCAGTACTTTGATCACTTCAGTATCCATACTCGCAACATCTTGGGAGTATTGGACATATCTGGTTGTTTTACATACCATGGAATACATGATTAATCCATACACAAAAGTGTGTGCAATCTGCATCATGTATTTTTCTCATCAGTGTTTTGGGACACTGATTCTTGCAAAAACTCTTTCCATGTGACTTTGGCAAGAATCACTCCTTGTCGTTCTTAGTGCTAAACGGTTTTAGCATCTTGTCAATATGTATTTATTGCTTAGCCCTATTAGGTAAATCTATCTCCATAGATCATTATGCCTAATATTGAGGCTATTTAGCCTAAGCACTTCATCATAAAACTATTTTCAAATGAAGTCCTAATTCGTGTCAAGAAATTTATTTCCAATTAACAATGTGTCAAGCATACAAGGTTTTTAGAAATATTATTATGCTCCCACTTACTTTCTTGAATTACAAGCATCTTCGTTACCCATTGATGAAGTCAAATCCCTTTGACCATTTCATCAAAGCACAAAGATTCCAACTCCATTTTGCTCTCTTCAGTCCATCGCTGGAACTTTGAAGTTTGCACCCTTTCTAGCATCCTCTAGATAAACAAAATGCCTTGGACTGTAACACATGCAAGTCCTTGGTTTCACTTCCATCAGATGGAAATCCTATTGTCATCCATGTTTCATATCTCATGATTGAAATATGTATTAATTGCTAGTTCAACCCGAACCGACTTGAAGCATCGCTATGATGAAAACATCCTCACCGTAGTCAACTCTTGAACTTGTTATTTCAACAAGTCGAGCTTTATGGATAAAACATTTTTATCTGTATAGGTTTTAAGTTCCATAAATATTCGTTAGACTCTAAGTCTTCCGAAAGGTGTATCAAGGTTTTAATCTTGAATCACTTATATGGAAACTAACTCGGGTTGTATTGGCATTTAGCCAATTCCGGAGTCAGGGCCCATCAACGCTTCCTTGTGTATCGTAGGTATAATGTTGTCTAACAACAATATCTCGTTTGCGCACCTGAGAGGTTTGCACGAGCCTTGCCTACGTGGTTCAGCTGCAAGTTCGACCGAAGTTCATACATTTTATTGTAGAGACTTCCGTATCAGTCACAGTAGGAAACTCTAGAATTACTTCCAAGGTCTCTTTCCTTTGATCTAATGACGAAGATACTGTTTATCTAGTCGAGTTGCACTATTCTCCCACTCACCTTTTTGAAAGAACCATTCTCTTTAAAAGCACACCGTTTTGCGGCAAAACTATTTGCCTCGGTATAGTGAGGGAGGAATACCCAACATTTTGGTATAACCTACAAAGTAGCACTTGTCTGATTTGGAATAGGTTTGTAACCTTTTACACAAGCCCCATATTCCAAATGTTAAGAAAAGATATAACATGGTTGGGCATACCATACCATGGCTTCATTTCAACAGACCCGATGTAGCTCTTTTCAGTGTAAAAGCCGCAGTCTCTAAAGCATCACTTTAAAAGGGATAATGGCAAATTTATTTATGTCATCTTTGACCTTACCATGTCATAAATGGTTAGATTACATCTCCACGGACTTTTCACTTGCAGTGGTGTTCCGAGAGGTGCAAGTTATGAAACCCCTTTCACAACTCATCAGACATTCGCTAAACATGTAACTCAAATATTCCTTTGTGCAATCGGATTGCAGAAACATAATTTTCTTGTTACAATAACTTCTACTTCATTTTTGAAAACCTTTCGAATGATTTCAAAATATCCAGACTTACGTCTCATCAAGTAAATATCCATATATCTACTTGTGTCATTTCTGAAGATAAATAAATCCACCACTAACAACACTTATCGGACTACACACATCAAATGTATGATCACTAATAAGTTTGTTGTTCGTTCCTTATGGCATGTGAACGGTATTTTAGTCACTTCACTTTTCAGAGGAAAGTTGCAAGTGTCAGATGATTCAAAATCAAAAGGACTTCAAAATCCATCAAATGGAATTTTCCATGCGGGTTTCTCCAATGTGACCAAATGTAGTGTCACACTTGTGTGGTATTCTTTTAGTCTTGCGACATTTAGCGTCAGTGTTATGGATGTATCATATTACCATCAATATTCATAACATACATCCCATCTTGGATGGAAGCATGGCCCTTCATGTTATTCATAATACTTAACAACAATTGTTGTTTTTATGAACAATTCGTTTGCAACAAACATTGTGCAATGGGCTAGAGTGTATGAAACTCTAAAATGAATTATGAAAGTAAACCTAGAGGTATTGTATTATTATCAATATTCATAACATACATCTCATTCATAATGAAAGTATGGCCCTTGTGTTATTCATAACATCGAACATAAAAAGTTCTCTTATGAACAACCTTCTTGCAAGATACCTTATGCAATGGGCTAGAGTTTGAAAAACTCTAAATGAATTATGAAAATAAATACAGACGGCAATACACCGATGGAAGGTATAGTAACATTTATTATGTTCCCTGTGTATACCTTAACCTCATTTCTGGCTAGCCTTTTAGGCCATAGTAGCTCTTACATTGATTCGTAACAGAATGCAATCGAGCGGGTATCTTTGTGATTAACTCACAATACCCAAGAATTAGTGATTAACATGTTTAACCATAATTCCCAAGAACTATATCTTTGACTAGCCTACTATACATCAAAATCTTGTATGACATTCATACATGAGCTGGATATTCCAGTCGTCTTTCTTTCTGCCTTTATACTTCTAACAGTTTAACTTTTAGTATTTCTCCTACTCGCAAAAGAAGCACCCAACTTAAGAGTGGCGTTAGCCCCAGACTTCCTAGGTGTGTAAGTCACACTAACACCTTTTGGACACTTCCTTTCTCTTTAAGTTGTTGTTTTATTCACCTTTTATCATATGACAGGCGTTCTTCTGGATCCCTCTCTTATCAGTCTAATGCATAGTAAACACTTTACTAATAATTTGCAATCAAACATTGCTTTGGATATTTCATATCTTTCAGCCTCTGTTTGTATCTGAAAATTATTTTTCAGTTCCATGAATATCACATTACTATCCCAAACTTTCGAAGTTCGAGTTTCATGGAAGGAAACATATTGCACTTGACCGCAACGGAATTCTAGCTTTTGGATCGAAGGACGAGAGTCTCATCATCCATTGCTTTTAGCGGGAGTATACGAAAAGCATGCGATAGGACAAAGTCCTTCTCGACACTTTTGAGGACAATCCTCACATTACGTTACCAATTGTAAAGTTTTAACCAGATATTTAACAACTATTCAATTTTAACAGGGAATGTGGAAACGCGAGCCATTATTCTACAACTATTTTGCAAGAAACACTTAGACAGTGTTCATAATTAATTGCACTGAGAATTAAACATGTTAATTCAACAGTGCGCTCCCACTCAAATCAATATCTCTCATAATTAATTTTGAGTGATACAAGATCCAGACTTCAATTCATCGCCATAGAATCGTCATCTCATAACGGGAATTTTAATCGGTAGGCCAACTTGCCGATCACATCTCTATGCGACTCTTGCTCATCTTTCGATGCGTGTGTTCCGAACTCAGGACGATCCTGCCATGAACGTCAAGACAACCAAGTGATCTTGCTGCGAGGTCTGACCTCACCCGCCTCACACTTCTCTAATCGTCCGTACCCATGCATCCATGGCGCACCCCGAAAAGATAGGTGCCGTGACGGTGCTACACTTGGGAGAACACTAACTACTTGATATTTTAGTGAGAGATCACCCTAATAAAAAGCGACTACCGCGCAATCAAGAAGGGTGCATCATAAGGGATAAACATCTCAGGCAATTCATAATAGCATGATATGGTATAGCCCTTTCTGACGGAGAAGTCTTTCATTTCTTCGTCTTCGGCATTCGCGTCGGTGTTCACCTTCGTGAAGATTGCCACAACCTTGTCGATGCACCAGATAATATCGCTATCTCCATAGCGGATAAAATAAATGCATTACTTAAGGTTGACACGCAGGTCATTAAAGTGCAATCATTGGCTCCAGCCACCATGCCAAATCATGATACGCAGGTCATGTTAATTACATCATATAGTCATCTCATACATAATCAAATTGAATATGAGCATTGCTATACCACATCACATGCACATGCAAACCCTCCTGCAAAACCAAGTTAGACGTTTCTAATCGCTTCATGCAAAAACTTGTTTTTCGTGGCTTCTAAGGTTTCGACTTAAACCGCAGCTACCAACTTTTTATCATCAAGTATGATTATTCAAGTTGCTAGATTAACATCTCGGGGTGTATGAAACACGAGATAATTAAATCTCGAGCCCCATACTAAACTTCGTCATACGCATGACCAACGTGCAGATCATATCTGCAATGCCCTTTCATCTGCGAATTTCATCTTTCTTTTGACTACGGCAGAACCCAAAGAACTGATAGCACTTCCATGATCAATCAGGATCACGGATTGCCAGAACTTTGTCAAATTCCACCATGTTGTCTCGAGATTGAGCAAACACAAATTCTAGGGAAGCAACAAGAACGTCGGGTTATAGATTTCATCTGTCACCCGCATAAATAATTTTCAGCAAAAAACAAAAAAATTCCGACCTACGCACCAGCCCAGGACCACTATGGAGACTGCATACATGGTTTGATCTTTTTGGTTACCGACACGTAGCGCAGCGGAAAGTAGAGTCGATGACGATCGGCGGTGCAGATCCCCGCAGCTAGGATTTACAACCTCCCAACCGCGAGGATGTATACCCTCATATGCTCCTCAGACAGCCCTCCGGGAGACGGTCGAACAGCCCCCCGGACGGTGTCGCGGACAGCCCTCCGGGAGGACCATCGAAACTCAGATGGTCACACGGACAGCCCTTCGGGAGGCAGTCATGAACTAAGACCGAAACTACGATCTCTCTACAGAGTTGCACACATACGGTGTCATCTATCCAGCAGGGCTTCGCCGTCCAGAACTAGTTCCTGCCGGAACCCAGACAGCCTTGCGGCTCTATGAAACTCTTTTCGTGGGAGGGAGAGAAGAAGGCAGATCATTGCATGGCACTTGTATGAGAGATAAGGGATGAGGTTTGGCAGCCCCCTCACCTCCTATTTATAGGGAAACCAAGGGGTAGGATGGGTATTCTGAAATACCAAAAGTGCCCCCACTTTATGTCACACACAAAGGGTATAAAAGGCATAAAGGGATGACAAGTGGAGCCCCATGGAGGAGCTGCACCCTCCAACGTCCCACCTTCATGGGGCCCCCCAAAGGGGGTTCCTTGACCCCCAAGTCCTTCTAGAAGCCTTTTGGGAAAAGCCCCAAAAGGTGGCTTTCCATAAAATATACCAAAAAGCACTTTCACTATTCACGACGACATTTTTCAGTGTCCGTTTGAACTGAAAATATTTATGTGGGCTTAGAACATTTCCAATACCCACCATAATAATTTTCAACGCATTCTGGAACAATTCCATTTTAGTGATTTTCATCTGCAAAACGCATCTGAAGTGGCTCCGGCAGCTCCGGAACAATTCCGGTTTTTATCTCAGAAAATTCCAAAAAGCTTCCAGAATGATTCTGGCATCCTCCAAGAATTATCAGACATGTGCCGAAACCAATTTGACCTAATGGTATATCCCGAAACAACTTTTCGGTATCATCGAAACTTATCCGATGACCTCTCTTTACGGTACGATTCCGTTGTCCGAAACTTTTCCGGTGTCCGAAACTTTTTCGGTGATTTTCTCTCAGACTCCTTGTCTAGTATTCAACAGATAGATGACCCTTAAGTGTGTGACCCTATAGGTTCGGTGAAGTATAGACATGACCGGAACCCTTTCCAATCAATGATCAACATCGGAGCCGTGGACACCCATATTGACCCCTATACCCACACGAATGAATATTCGAGTGAACCTCCAGTTGCCGTGTGTTATTCATGTTGCTTCGCAATAAGTTACAAATACCCGAGGTGAGAGATGTTGGCATTCCCGTGGATCAACAACTTGTCCACTATGCTAGTTACCTCGTTACCGATATTGTTCTCTTTTCTCGTTTCCGTGCTCCGGCATCCCTGTGATCAAATCACACTGTGTCTGGCCAGACGATGATGGATACCATAACACCGAGAGGGCCCGGGAATATCTCTCCATTGTCGGAGGAGCAAATCCCAATCTTGAGCTATCAAGTTACTTGACACACTTTTCCATGAACCCGTAAGCCATCGTAATAGCCACCCATTTACGGATGACGTTTAACAAACCCTAAAGTTCATGAAGCAAGTATGAAGAAACTCGATACTCTCAAGGTCTAAGGAATTATGCAAACATTAACCATCTCTGTGTTATCAACCATAAACTTGTGACGAATGAATCTCATAGTATAACATCAAACCGGGTCGATTCAACACAAATGTTCTCTTAACATTGTGCCCTCAAAGTTGCGGGCATAGACATGCCCATGATCAGGAAAATGGAACCATCATGCAACACTTGAGCTAGTCTTAGAGGCCAAACTAGGAATACTTCTTACCGTTTATTATTCCACACGTGCATATGAGCCTTCCTCCGAGCCTCGTGGATATTGCAGACTTGAGAATCATTGCAGTTATAGCATGGAACATAAACATAATTATGAACTCGGAGATAAATAATATCATTTATTATTGCCTCTAGGGCATATCTCCTATAGGAGGAAGGTGGAGCAGAGCAAACTGTAGGAGCTGCACGCAAGGGTACAGAAGCAAGAGGAACGAGATGCAGTTTGAAGCAAGCGACCTGCCGAAGCTACCCCGCCATCTCAGCGGAGAAGCAGCGTGGCTTCCACCGAGCTGCTTCAGCTGGAGCCTGTCTTCACGGCTCCTGCTATCTATCCCGTGGATGCTATCACGGAGTCTCAACATTGCCACCTTATGATGCAATGGCAGAAGTACAAAGTCAAGGCGGCTGTCGGCTTTGTTCGACCTCCTGAACCCGACGCAACCTTTCACTACCGTCCAATTCCAGAAGGATATGCTAGGGTGACGGTGGAAGAAATAACGGAGGGATTAGAAGAGCTCGTGCTTGACCACCCTACCGGTGAAGGGGAGACTCGCCTGAGTTCTTCTTTGAAGACTCCATGCCTATGGCGGAAGGAGCTCATCAACCTTCCGAACTGGACGCCTTCGCCTCCTCCTCCTCCTCCGGCGAGTTAGGGCACTCCACCTCCTCCTCCGCCTGCTCCTCCGGCGAGTGATCAGGGCACTCCGCCTCCTTATCCGGCGCATGGTGGCACTCCGCCTCCTCCTCCGCCTGCTCCTCCGGCGAGTGATCAGGGCACTTCGCCTCCTTCTCCGTCATGTGGCGGCACTCCGCCTCCTTCTCCGCCTGCGCCGGCGCGCTCGACCAGCCAGCCTCCTCCTTCTCCGCCTCGTCAGCAATGGCGGAAGAGACCCGCAGCCACTCTGGCTCCTCCGACACGTCACAGTCCTTCTCCTCCGCCTCGTAAGCAAGTAAAGAAGAAAGCCGCAGCCGCTCGGCCTGCTCCGGCGTCTAGTAGTACAGGCGGGAGGCAATACAGATTCGGTCGATCTCTCAAGACTCCAAAGAAGTTACCGTACGAGATGACCGAGAAGGAAAACGAGGAGATCTATCAAGCCCAAGTGAAGGACTACTTGGCAATGCAAAGAGCAAAGAGACATCACCTCCAGAGGAGAAGATAGATCCGGTGAAAGCGAAGCGCACTTTGGATGCCCAGCAGCGACCACCACCGTCTTCGCCACAAACCAACTATGAGTGCATCACTGAAAAGACATATAAGGAAGCGAAGCGGTCGGGAAGTACTTGCAGTGACAAAAGGTTACAAGAATGAAGAACTGGGAAAAAAATTCCCCAACTCGGCGAACAAGCGAACCAATCGTGCCCTAATAACCCGCAAGTATACGGAATAGTTGTAGCCTCTTTTGATAAGTAAGAGTGTCGAACCCAACGAGGAGCTAAAGGTAGAACAAATACTCTCTCAAGTCCTATCGGCCACTGATATGACTCTACGCACGCTTGACGTTCGCCTTACCTAGAACAAGTATGAAACTAGAAGTACTTTGTAGGTGTTGTTGGATAGGTTTACAAGAAAGTAAAGAACGCGTAAATAAAAAGTAGGGGCTGTTTAGATAAAGATGCTATAAAGTAAGTATAGCGAGTGTGGAAAAGTGGTGGTAGGAGTTGTGAAATTGTCCCTAAGCAATTGACTACGTTACTAGACTGATAGCAAGTATTATGTGGGAGAGGCCACTGCTAGCATGTCATCCCTGACTTGGAATTCTATGCACTTATGATTGGAACTATTAGCAAGCATCCGCAACTACTAACGTTCATTAAGGTAAAACCCAACCATAGCATTAAGATATATTTGTCCCCCTTCAATCCCGTATGCATCAATTTCTATGTTAGGTTGAAGCTTCTGTCACTCTAGCCCTCCAATACATAGTCCTATCAACATACAACTAACCCTAAGGTGTGATCCACGCGCGCGCTCATATGATGGGCACCAAAGGACAGCAACATAACCACAATCAAATTAAATTAATCATAGCAATTCATCAACCACCAATAGGACAACGAAAATCTACTCAGACATCATAGGATGGTAACACATCATTGGATAATAATATGAAGCATAAAGCACCATGTTTAAGTAGAGGGTACGGCGGCTTGCGGGAGAGTGGACTGTTGTAGATAGAGGAGGGAAGGTGATGGAGATGTTGGTGAAGATGGCGGAGGTGTTGGTGAAGATCGCGGTGATGATGATGGCCCCCGGCGGCGCTCCGGCGCCACCGGAAGCAAGGGGGAGAGGGGCCCCCTTCTTCTTCTTCTTGACATTCTCCCTAGATGGGAGAAGGGTTTACCCTCTGGTCCTTGGCTCCATGGCTTGGGAGGGGCGAGAGCCCCTCCGAGATTGGATCTATCTCTCTGTTTCTGCGTTCTTAGATCCTTCCCCTTCACCGTTTCTTTTATATCCGGAGGTCCATAACTCCGATTGGGGTGAATCTTTCGCCCAGATTTTTCTCGTAAAATTAGCTTTCTTGCGGCAAAATAAGAGCATCAACCGCCTTAATGCCAGGCGCACCCAGGGGGGAGGGCGCGCCCCCTATCTCCTGGCCACATTAGGCACCGTTTCGCATCGATTCTTCCTCCGGAAAATCCCAAATATTCCAAAAAAATTCTCCGTTCGTTTTTATCCTGTTTGGATTCCCTTTGATATTGGGTATCTGCGAAACATAAAACATGCAACAAACAGGAACTGGCAGTGGGCACTGGATCAATATGTTAGTCCCAAAAATAGTATAAAAAGTTACCAAAAGTATATGAAAGTTGAATAATATTGGCATGGAACAATCAAAAATTATAGATACGACGGAGACGTATCAGCACCCCCAAGCTTAATTCCTGCTCGTCCTCGAGTAGGTAAATGATAAAAAAGGATATTTTTTTATGTGGAATGCTACCTAGCATAATCTTGATCATATATCTAATCATGGCATGAATATTAAGACACGGTGTCAAAGCAATAGTCTATCATTTGACATAAAAACAATAATACTTCAAGCATACCAACCAAGCAATTATGTCTTATCGAAATAACATAGCCAAAGAAAGCTCATCCCTACAAAATCATATAGTCTGGCTATGCTCCATCTTCATTACACAAATTACTCCCATCATGCACAACCCCGGTTTCAGCCAAGCAATTGGTTCATACTTTTTAACGCGCTTCAGCTTTTTCAACTCTTACGCAATACATGAGCGCAAGCCATGGACATAGCACTATGGTGGTATATGGTGGTGGTTGTGAGGACAAAAAGGGAGAAGATAGTCTCACATCAATTAGGCGTGTCAACGGGCTATGGAGATGCCCATCAATAGATATCAATGTGAGTGAGTAGGGATTGCCATGCAACGGATGCACTAGAGCTATAAATATATGAAAGCTCTACAAAAGAAACTAAGTGGATGTGCATCCAACTTGCTTGCTCACGAAGACCTAGGGCATTTTGAGGAAGCCCATCATTGGAATATACAAGCAAAGTTCTATAATGAAAAATTCCCACTAGTATATGAAAGTGAAAGCATAGGAGACTCTCTCTATGAAGAACATGGTGCTACTCTGAAGCACAAGTGTGGTAAAAGGATAGTAACATTGCCCCTTCTCTCTTTTTCTCTCATTTTTTTCTTTCTTCTTTTTTTGGTGGGCTTCTTTGGCCTCTTTTTTTATTTGGGCTTCTTTGGCCCTTTTTATTATTCAGAAAGTACGGAGTCTTATCCCGACTTGTGGGGGAATCATAGTCTCCATCATCCTTTCCTCACTGGGGCAATGCTCTAATAATGATGATCATCACACTTTTATTTACTTACAACTCAATATTACAACTCGATATCTCGAACAAAGATATGACTCTATATGAATGCTTCCGGCGGTGTACCGGGATGTGCAATGATCTAGCATAGCAATGACATAAAAAAACGGACAAGCCATGAAAACATCATGCTAGCTATCTTACGATCATGCAAAGCAAATGACAATGAATGCTCAAGTCATGTATATGATGATGATGGAAGTTGCATGGCAATATATCTCGGAATGGCTATGGAAATGCCATAATAGGTAGGTATGGTGTCTGTTTTGAGGAAGGTAAATAATGGGTTCATGATGCCGGCGAAAGTTGCACGGCACAATAGAGGCTAGCAAAGTGGAAGGGTGAGTGTCCGTATATCCATGGACTCACATTAGTCATAAAGAACTCATATACTTATTGCAAAAGTCTACTTGCCCTCGAAGCAAAGTACTACTACGCATGCTCCTAGGGGAAGGGTTGGTAGGAGTTAACCATCGCGCGATCCCGACCTCCACTCATAAGGAAAGCAATCAAAGAACACCTCATGCTCCAACTTAGTTACATAACGGTTCACCATACGTGCATGCTACGGGACTTGCAAACCTCAACACAAGTATTTCTCAATTTCACAATTACTCAACTAGCACGACTCTAATATCACCACCTTTATATCGCAAACCTATTGCAAGGAATCAAACATATCATATTCAGTGATCTACAAGTTTTATGTAGGATTTTATGACTAACCATGTGAATAACCAATTCCTGTCATCTCTCTAAATAGATATAAGTGAAGCAAAAGAGTTTAATTCTTTCTACAAAATATATGCCCACGCTCTAACAAATATAAGTGAAGCAAAAGAGCATTCTACAAATGGCGGTTTTCTATGTGAAGAGAAACAGGCAATCCAAATTTCAAATGATATAAGTGAAGCACGTGAAGCATTCTATAAAGCCATACTCAAAAGATTTAAGTGAAGTGCAATGAGCATTCTATAAATCAACCAAGGACTATCTCATACCAGCATGGTGCATAGAAGAAAAATAAAAACTAAATGCAAAAGACGCTCCAAGATTTGCACATATCAAATGAACGAAACAAATCCGAAAATATACCGATAGTTGTTGAAGAAAGAGGGGATGCCTTCCGGGGCATCCCCAAGCTTAGATGCTTGAATCTCCTTGAATATTTACTTGGGGTGCCTCGGGCACCCCCAAGCTTAAGCTCTTGCCTCTCTTCCTTTTCCTCATATCGAGACCTCCTCGATTAGACACTTCATCCACACAAAACTTCAACAGAAAACTCGGTAAGATCCGTTAGTATAATAAAGCAAATCACCACTCTAAGTACTGTTGCAAACCAATTCATATTTTGTTTTTGCATTGTGTCTACTGTAATATAACTTTTTCATGGCTTAATCCACTGATATAAATTGATAGTTTCATCAAAACAAGTAACTATGCATCAAAAACAGAATCTGTCAAAAACAGAACAGTCTATAGCAATATGAACATTCACCATACTTCTGGTACCCCAAAAATTCTACAAAAATTAGGAAAAATAAACAAGTTGTACAGAAATAGAGTGCAAAAAGAATCAGAACCATTTGACATTCCAGTTAAAAATGTAAAATCGCGCACTACAGCCAAAGTTTCTGTCCTGCACCGTACAAACCAACAAGCATTGTAAACATCCTAAAGGCAAACCTTGGCACATTATTTTTATATACAATGGAATTGTACAAGGGGATAATTATTTTTGATGAAAAGTTTCTGTAATTAAGATTCACAAAGTTTCCGTGAGCATGAACAAAGTTCAAGGAGCTCTCCCACCTCAAAAATGCTTATCTCTCTCACTTTCACTTTTCTTTTTGAAAAGTTTTTGGTTCCCCTCTTTATTTTTATTTTTTTATTTTTAACTATATAAAAGCACTCAACAGAAATAAATGACTCTCTAAAACTTCCGGGTTGTCTCCCTGGCAGCGCTTTCTTTAAAGCCATTAAGCTAGGCATATAGTGCTCAAGTAATGAATCCACCCGGATCCCAAGGTATATCAAAGCCAATTTTAATTAACAATGATTTGTAATTTAGTAGTGAGCACAAAGTAACATATATCATGCAACAACAAAGTCTAACTCTCTTCCTATGCATCGGCATATCATAAAAGAACAATTCATGCACACCAAGTAAAGGCCAACGCATAGTATAAACAGTTTCTTGCAATTTTATCGTGTTGGAAACATAAAGAGGCGGAGGTGTAGTTCCTCTCTCATAATAATTGCAAGTAGGAGCAACAAGCACATGCATATTATATCTATCAAAATCATCATGTGCAATGGTAAAAGGCAACCCATCAATATAATCCTTACTAAGCGCAAACTTCTCTGATATAGTGTAGTCGGGAGAATTCAAAAAGATAACATGATTATCATGTGTGGGTGCAATAGCAACAATTTCATGTTTAACATAAGGAACTATAGCAAGTTCATCTCCATAAGCATAATTCATATTGGCATCTTGTCCACAAGCATAGGAAGCATCATCAAAAAGGGATATTTCAAGAGAATCAACGGGATCATAGCAATCATCATAGCAATTATCCTTCGGTAAGCACGAAGGGGAATTAAACAATGTATGAGTTGAAGAGTTACTCTCATTAGAAGGTGGGCATGGGTGATCAATCCGCTCTTCCTCCTTTTGTTCTTCACTCTCCTCATCGTCTTTTTCATCCAATGAGCTCACAGTTTTATCAATTTCTTCTTCCATAGCTTCCTGCAAAATATTAGTCTCTTCTTGGACAGCGGAGACTTTCTCAATAAATGCATCAATATTCTAATTGTATTCATAATTTTCATATCAATATCTAAGTATAGCAAGATTTTTAGGCCTATAAACATCATCATCTAAAGCTTCATACTTTTCAAACAAAGATTCAATTTCATAAGCAGCCTTAGCAACAAATTCTTCAATTCGTTCAACATCATAGTAATCATATATACCATTAGCATAAGAAACTAAGGTTTCATTATCATTAAATTTACATGAAAAGGGAAGGTGTGGAGCCTTCATCCTAGAGCAACAAGTAATATCATATCTCAAGCATAGATCCTGAGCATACCAATGTAACATATTAATTTGATCCCATAATAGTTTCCCTTTTTGTGTCAAGCGATAATCCCTAAAGTATTCACGATGATCCAACGTTACTCCCATAACATAGTTGAATGGGGTTTTCTCAGGATTATTAAAGTAGTACATAATATCTTTCACATAACGATCATCGAGGGTTTTAGGAGGTTCCCCATCTCCATGAGCAGCAAGTACACCTAATCTTTTTGGTATTTCGTGTTCCATATCCATAAATAATGATAAAGAACAACTAAGAACAGCAAATAAAAATTACTTAGTGATAAAGCAAACAAGCACACACGAGAATATTCACCCCACGCTATGACTCCCCGGCAACGGCGCCAGAAAAAGCTCTTGATAACCCGCAAGTATACGGGATAGTTGTAGCCTCTTTCAATAAGTAAGAGTGTCGACCCCAATGAGGAGCTAAAGGTAGAACAAATACTCTCTCAAGTCCTATCGGCCACTGATACGACTCTACGCACGCTTGACGTTCGCTTTACCTAGAACAAGTATGAAACTAGAAGTACTTTGTAGGTGTTGTTGGATAGGTTTGCAAGAAAGTAAAAAACGCGTAAATAAAAAGTAGGGGCTGTTTAGATAAAGATGCAATAAAGTAAGTATAGCGAGTGTGGAAAAGTGGTGGTAGGAGTTGTGAAATTGTCCCTAAGCAATTGACTACGTTACTAGACCGATAGCAAGTATTATGTGAGAGAGGCCACTGCTAGCATGTCATCCCTGACTTGGAATTCTATGCACTTATGATTGGAACTATTAGCAAGCATCCGCAACTACTAACGTTCATTAAGGTAAAATTCAACCATAGCATTAAGATATATTGGTCCCCCTTCAATCCCGTATGCATCAATTTCTATGCTAGGTTGAAGCTTCTGTCACTCTAGCCCTCCAATACATAGTCCTATCAACATACAACTAACCCTAAGGTGTGATCCACGCGCGCGCTCATATGATGGGCACCAAAGGACAACAACATAACCACAAGCAAATTAAATCAATCATAGCAATTCATCAGCCACCAATAGGAAAACGAAAATCTGCTCAGACATCATAGGATGGCAACATATCATTGGATAATAATATGAAGCATAAAGCACCATGTTCAAGTAGAGGGTACAACGGCTTGCGGGAGAGTGGACCGCTGTAGATAGAGGGGGGAAGGTGTTGGAGATGTTGGTGAAGATGGCGGAGATGTTGGTGAAGATTGCGGTGATGATGATGGCCCCCGGCGGTGCTCCCGCGCCACCGGAAGCAAGGGGGAGAGGGTCCCCCTTCTTCTTCTTCTTCCTTGACCTTCTCCCTAGATGGGAGAAGGGTTTCCCCTCTGGTCCTTGGCTCCCATGGCTTGGGAGGGGCGAGAGCCCCTCCGAGATTGGATCTATCTCTCTGTTTCTGCGTTCTCAGATCCTTCCCGTTCACCGTTTTTTTATATCCGGAGATCCGTAACTCCGATTGGGGGTGAATCTTTCGTCCAAATTTTTCTCGTAAAATTAGCTTTCTTGCGGCAAAAGAAGAGCGTCAACCACCTTACGGGTGTCCCAGGAGAGTGCCAGGCGCGCCTAGGGGGGAGGGCGCGCCCCCTATCTCCTGGCCACCTCGGGCACCGTTTCGCGTTGATTCTTCCTCCGAAAAATCCCAAATATTCCAAAATAATTCTCCGTCCGTTTTTATCCCGTTTGAATTCCGTTTGATATTGGGTTTCTGCGAAACATAAAACATGCAACAAACAGGAACTGACACTGGGCACTGGATCAATATGTTAGTTCCAAAAATAGAATAAAAAGTTACCAAAAGTATATGAAAGTTGAATAATATTGGCATGGAACAATCAAAAATTATAGATACGACGGAGACGTATCATGCCCCCCGCTCAAGGTGTCTAGCGATATCGTCGCTAATCATCCGGGGGTCTTGCCCGGTACCAATCCTGGAGATTACGACGATGCACATTTTGATATAATGGAGGTGGACGAATTCAAATATGAGTACGGAAAGCCTCTCGTCAAAGATGGAACTACTCTAACAACGATGATGCGAAGATTCCATGATTGATACATGAAAACTTGCAGAAAGCAGTCAGCTGGGAAGAAAATCGATACTTTGACGTTGAAAGTTAAAGAGGATCAACACGACCTCGTTGGAATTGAGGAGTTGTCTGTTTCATTTGAGGAGTTTTTCCAGTTTTTCAATCTAAAGGCCCTCGATAAATTAACGGTCACTTGCTACTGTATGTATGTACTACTTCTGTCATTAAGTTTCTATATATAGTTCAGTTCTTTCATTGCATGTATATATAATTATTCTCACTATATTATGCAGACCGAAGATCGTCGAATGTAGAAAAGCTGAAATGTATGATATTTGGTTCATTAACACAAATCTCATAGATGAATTTACGGTTAAATTTCATGCCGAAGAAACCAAGGAGAACTTGCTACAATCCTTGGTAGTAAGTCAAAACAAAGATACAATATTCTTTCCTTACAACTTCAAGTGAGTGTTACTGTCTTGTGCATATTCGATTTCTCTTAATTATTACTTGAGGTTATAGTAATTAATGTAATTGATGAGTTATATGCATGCGTGCGCAGTTTCCACTATATTCTCCTAGAGATTAAGCTTGAGCAGGGACTAGTAAGCATCTTAGACTCGAAACGAAAAGATCGCGAGGAATATGCGGATATGTCTAAAATGCTCGAGAAGTAAGTTAAATCGATCATTATCGCACCATATATCGGCAACTTTGTTCATTTCATGATATCAAGTAATTGTTTTCTTTGTCTCGCAGGATTTTGAAAGTATTCACTGCACAAGTTTCAGGACTGCCACGGGATCTGCGATGGAAATTCCCGAAAGTAAGTACTACTAGCTAGCTAGTTCCGCGTATATTCCGTTGATTCTAGCTACTTTTATCAATGTCATTTATAATGCTTTATTATTAGTTTGATTGACCTCTATTTCTCGTAAAGTGCTTGTGGCAGGAACCCGAAAATAATTATTGTGGATACTACGTCTGCGAGTTCATATACAACGCGACGGACAAGAATAAAAGGCTGCCGTGGTTGTCTGGTCCAGAGGCCTGTGTGGTTATTTGGGCTGCACACGGGCAAAACCTTCGGCCCAACTCCACATCCGTCAGGAGGCTAGGTCGGGGGCCCATCTCCACCAGTCCCCGTGTTTCCTCTTCCTCCGGCCCCTGTCGCCTCTCGTGCTAGCACCGCACCGCACCGGCTCTCCCCTCCCTCCCTCCCTCCCATCCCGTCGCCCCGTCGCCGACGCGTCCTGCCGCCGGCGCCCGACCGATTCGCCGATCCACGCACCGCCCGAATGGAGCCGGCGGAGGCGGAGGCGGGAGGCGGCATCGCCGCCGCGAGGAGCAGCCCGGCCGCCGTGCAGGCCACCAACGACGACGCCGCGGCGAGCAAGCTGTAACGCCCCCATCTCCCCCCC
>NC_057803.1:660335412-660348408 GCF_018294505.1 Triticum aestivum | reverse complement strand
CGCCGCGTCGCTCCGCCTCATTTTCCACTGCTTTCCAGCACGCGCGTGTGTTCTCAGTTGCTGTAGTAGCGGCTGCGATTTGCGGGAACGAGCTCGGCTAGCTCGTCGGATGCTCAGCTCGTGTGCTTGCGCGCTTTCCGTCGCAGCAGATCGAGGCCACGGGAACGTTTCAGCCAGGGTTTACTTCGTGCGCCATGCTGTTTCCTCTAGCTGCCCAGTCCTAGTTCCATATGAAATCTGCTCTTAGCTTATCTGTTCTCACACTCCCCTTTTGGCCGGCCCCTTTCTGCAAGGGATTATACAGTGAGACAGAAATGTCATTATATATAAGTAACACTCTATTTGTGCTATGGATCGTTCTTAAATCGAGTCAATTGGTGACCTGAATTGCGGTTAGCAGGTAGTAGACACTTCGTGGTTAAGTTAAGTGCTTGAGGTGCAGAGCAAACTCGGGGCTGACTTATATGTTACCCATGTGACATGATCATCTTCGTTTGCAGGTCCTGTGTTACCAAAGGGTACATGAAGGATGATTACGTGCACCATTTTGTTAGGCGGACAACAAAAAGGGCTCCAATAATCAATCGTGGTATCGTAGTGCCTCCATATATTTCTAATACGGTTCTCTGAATTTAAATCATGTTAAGGTTCTAATTTCTTTATCTTCAAATGACTTCGCAAAGGCTACTATGCCCGCTGGTCTGTTCTTAGGAAACTTATGCTCCAGTTCCTCAATGCTGGGAGTGGCAGTGATGATCAGAAGAGGAAACAGATATTATCTCTTGGCGCTGGCTTTGACACGACATTTTTCCAGTTGCAGGTTAGTCTCCTAACTCCATGTTTCATGTACTTCACGAGTTCCTGCTTACTACCCATTTCCTGGCCCATTTAGCATGCATCACAAAACATTTTAAGCTAAACCTAAATCCGCTGTGTCCTTCATTGTCATTAACTAGCTGACTGCGTTCCAGTATTCATGTGGATGAACTATTTTCTGTTTTGGTTGGAGGAAGCGATGAAGGTCAAAATACATAAATTGAGATGGTGCTTTTATAGTATTGATTTACCCATTTCTGTTTCTGCCTTGTATTTTTATTGTAGGATGAAGGGCTTGCTCCGTACCTTTATGTAGAGCTGGATTTTCAGGAGGTATGGATTTTTTTTTTTTGCTTTATGTATTCAAGTGGATCTTACTACTCCACACAGTATCATTTCTATGTAATTTTTTTCCTATGCTCGTTAATATATTGTATCTTCCTTCTGAACACCAGCTTCTTATCTTTGTACAAGCAAGTAATTTCTGACAACTTCTGATGTTCTGCAGGTAACCAGCAAAAAGGCTGCCATCATCAACCACTATAATGACATGAAGGAGAAATTAGGACCTGATGCTTCTATTTCAATAGGTAGTTCTCTCATTACTCTATTTTTTTCTACTGCCTGCCTAGCCCTATGTGCATCTAAGAGCATTCAATTTGCCACAATTTATGCGTCATCTGTTTGGTTCTGGTCATGGTTGAGGCTGGCTACTCTTAGTTTCTATATGGTTCATATGTCACCGACACAATCATTTACCAACCTTTTCCATACATGTGGCTTCAATTTTGTTTGTCACGGTCTACACACTGCTTGGGCTTAGCTGTGGCGCATTAATCTTGAACCAAACGTCAACGTGTTCTAAACTTGTCCACTCATGCCACTACAATTCCTTTTTATGCATATCTTATCCGCATGTTATCTTGGTTGATGTATATTTTGCAGAAATATAATGTTGTTAACAACAAGCAAGACTGATTTTTGTTTTATTTTGTAGTCAATACCAAATTTGACAGCTTTGAATTTTTTGGTTTATTTATCCAGAGCTTATTTACCGAGGTTTATTTCAAATTAGTCAGTCCCGTTGGTTATAACATGATGTATGTTGGCTTATAGCGAGTTAGATTTATGGTAGGAAGCATGGCTTGTTGGTTATTGTAGTAGAAAGTTTCTGTTATACTTCCATCTTCCATTCTGTCTGCAAGAAAAATTCCCTTTGTTAGAACTTAAAAGGAAAATGTATCAGTCTTAGTTATAACAATTGTAAGCTGAACTGTTGAAGTGATCATTCCTTGTCACTGAATTTGGTATTTCTCCGTTCTCCATGTGCCTGCACAAAAATTGACAGTGGCCAAATATTTCAGAAAAAGGCGAAGTGACGAGTACAAATTACAAGCTATTTTCTGCTGATATTCGTGATATACCGAAGCTAGATGCAGTTATTCGCATGGCTGAAATGGACCCAAGGTATGTTATATGCATCCTGTGTTCTCTTCATATTTTGTTCCCTTTATGCTGCACAAAGTGGCCACGTTCTCTGTTAGCTTAATCAAATTTTCCACCCTGCATGATGCTCACATGTTATAACTAAAATTTATGTCATGTTTATATTAGCGTACAGTCCTAATGTCACATCAACTGAAAAATAGGGTTTTCTATTGTCATTTAGTGAACATATCTTGGTTCACTTTTGGATTAGTTTGGATGAGAATCTATTTTATCTGCTAATGATAATTTGATTTGCTTGAAGTTATGCTGCAGAGTTATTTCCATTGTTGACTTGAATCACAAGGCAGCTTTTCAAGCTTTTGATAAATCTTTCTGTTGTCATCAGCTTGCCGACCTTTATAATTGCAGAGTGTGTTCTAATTTACTTAGATCCAACTTCAACTGATGCTATTGTTAGTTGGGCATCCGAAAAGTTCTCCAGTGCAATCTTTTTCTTATATGAGCAGGTTGAACAATTCTCTCATTGATGTACTCTTTTGCACCCTTATATTTGTTAGCTTTTGGCACTGTTGACTCCTACGTTGATGCAGATCCATCCAGATGATGCATTTGGGGAGCAAATGATTAGGAATCTCGAGGTACCTTTTTACCTGTGTTCCACACTTTCACTGTGGTGCATGAACCATTTGTCTTGAGGAATGGTTGAAAATTTTGGTATATTGTTTTATGTAGGAAATATATGCTTGAATACCATTTCTATTTCTATGATAAAGTTCAGCTAATTTGACGACAACAAAGAAATAGCTTGAGTTCAGTTATGTGTTTCCAGTGATCAAGAGACCTCCTTTTTGTTAATAAGAGGAACATGTATCTTATAATAAAAAATATCATATCGGTTAATTAATATGTAGACACTCAACGAGATCTGCAACTGAGTGTGGAAGTAGTCAGGTAGATTATTTAGGGATCTCACTGGAACAAATGTAAGCTGTGGCCTTTTCTTATCATGGACTATTTCTGTGATTCATTCAACACAACCTGCGTAATGGCTACTAAATCGTTTTAAAACTATGGAAAGACTGGCCGGTAGCTGTATGGCAATTAAAGGAGACAGCATCTGGTGTTACTGTATCCATAACTGAAGAGTGAGAAGGCAAACTAAAATTGCAACATGATGGGAACTGTTCGGTTTAAAGTCAATTGCCATGTTGGAATGTGGGATCAAATATATGAATCTATTTGTTTTAGTATCTCAATTGACCGAGTACATCTTACTCGTATGAATGAAAATAGCTGGTGCTCTTGCTGTTGGGTAGCACCTGTTCTTTTCTCTGCTGTGCAAATGTATATTGATCACTGAGGTATCTGCCACTTCATCTGTGGCACTGATGCACAATTTAACTCTTTCTATTGTTGTACTAATGCAGAGTAGAGGATGCCCGCTCCTTGGCATAAATGCTACACCAACATTAAGTCATAAGGAGAAACTTTTTCTTGATCATGGATGGAAGGTGTACATTTGATTAACACTAAATCTTTAATATTGCTAGTCTTTATGGGGATCTTACGATTGATTTTTCAGAGAGCTGTTGCACGGGATATGCTGAAAATATACAATGATTTCATTGACGCCGGAGAAAGGCGTAGGTAACGTTTCCGATAGTCTCTGAAAAATGAATTTTATCTGTCCATAGTGTTTAAAATATGATACTGACAAAAGGGGGTTAAGTTCCGGTTTATGTGACTCTGCACTTATTTGGTTTTGTTGCGGCCACAACTCACGAAACTGTATGGTTGCAGGATTGAGCGGCTAGAGCTGTTTGATGAGTTTGAAGAGTGGCATATGATGCAGGTAATTACGTGCAAACAACTGCCTATCAGTTGAGGGATCGCATTTCCCATACAAATATCGTACTAATTTATGCGCTCTTCTGATCTTCCGTGCACTATATTTTCTGTTTTCAGGAACACTATTGTGTTGCATATGGGATAAACGACGCCGAGGTTAGCTTTTGATTCTTTCAGCACCCAACCGGTCTATATAAAAGGGAAAGATGCGCACAGGCATATCTGATGATTTTGGGATATACGTTTTATTTGAGCTACTCCTGCAAGGCTCAAAGTGCAATCCGAAAGGACTGACAAGTTCTATCTTCCACTTTCAGGGAATATTTGACGATTTCGGGTTCAAGGAGTAGCATCCGTCTGCTTTGGCAGGCAGGCGTCAGAATTACGCGTACCCAAGACGATTCGAACTAGAGAAACCCCACGGAAACAAGTCTCCTGGTTCATTCAAGTTGTACATTTGCAAAGAAACAGTGGCTATATGTTGTACTGGCACATCAGTCTTTGCCTCTGGGGTATTGTGGTCAGAAGTGTTTGGAGCATATCAGTGTGATACAATTGAGTGGCATGCACCGTGACCTTGACTTGGTCACGGTAGCATGCTGTTTCTGAATGGCGCAAAGTTTTCTGGTTGGGTGTACACGTGAATGGTACTATTTGCTGTTAGTTCCTGCCGTTGGTTATTAAATAAACCACAAATAGTTGTCCTGTGAAACAATATTACTCTTTTTTTTTGTTGAGTCGGCAAATTTTACTCTGCTGATAGGATGGACAAACTGAGGTTTGTGGCTAGCGTGAGGGTGCGAGCGTATGCAACTTGATAAGTTGATGATCCTCCCGAAAAACCTTCCTGGAGTGGTGCATATGCCCAACTGTGAGTTTCTTTCTATTCCTCGAATGGCCGTTTGGTGCATGTGTTCTAATTTGTTGCCGGACAAGCTAGGTGCTGTGGGCGTGCTGCATTTGAAGCAACAGTGGTTAGAAGACGTAGTTAATGCTTAGTTTTTTACTCCCTCCGTTCCTAAATACAAGTCTTTGGAGAGATTACACTGTGAACCACGTACGGAGCAAAATGAGTGAATCTATACTCTAAAATGCATCTAGATACATCCGTATGTTGTCCATAGTGAAATCTCTACAAAGACTTATATTTAGGAATCGGAGGGAGTATGTGGTATGGGGTCCTGTGACTTCCTTTTCTTGGGCTAGCTGCCAGGTTGAGTTTGCGTATATGCATATCAGTGTAGCTGATCCATCAACAAGTCCAGCATTTTTCAGTGTCAGTTCAGGGGATGCTTTACTGGCAGCGATTTCTTCACTGTTTCTGTAGTGTTGCTCAATGGGATGCTTTGCCGGCAGTGATTAGACAGTAAACTAACCTGTCCGGTTTCTTTTAAATTCTCAACTGGACGGTTGCCTGTACCTGTAGGGATGCAAGCGGACGGCGTCCCCTTGGCCGCGATTGTCCACCAAGCAAATGTTACACTAATGTTTGCTACTTTAGTAACCATGTTAGTTTTACAGTAATGTTTGGGTTTGCTACTTTAGTAACCATGTTAGTTTAATTTTTCTGTTCGCAGACACGTGGACGCCGTCCTCTTGCATCCCTAGGTGCCTGACTTGGGGGTCAGCTTCACTTGTCCATTTGGGGTTGCTAGCCACATACCTACCGCTTCTTTTTTAAAACTATATAAGCAACCTAAGGCCGGCAAGTAAAGAGTGGGTACGCACATGCTGATCTCACCTTGGTTTGTCATTGTCATGGTTAGCTAGCTCCTGGTTTAGTTGGCAATTAGTACCATGAAATGGATGCATGAATGCAATAATCAGAACGAGCATTGTTATTACTTGACTGCCTAGTGGCGCATGAGGGCCAGAAGAGCAGACATCAGGCCGGCAAAATGATTAGACCACACGCAACAACTACATTGGCTACACCCTAATTTATTTATTTCATCTGTTTTGGGACGGTTTGGCGGAGACTCCAAACTGAACAAAGATACAGTACATATCTCCTGTCTGTAATCATCTTCCCTCCTGCCAAGCAGCACAGCTCCACCCTCTTACCCTGAGCTGAGCAACACAATTCTCAGGCAGGCAGGCTACATCCCTCACCTCACCTCACCAGCGACCGTCTCCACGACGTGCGGCGGTGGGCGGGGAGACGGCCGCCGGTGACGAGAGGACCGATGCTCGTGGCCCTCAGCGCGGCGCGGTGGGTGGTGGGCAAGGCGCTGGCCCCTGTAGCCGATGGCTTGCTGGAGGCTTGGGATGCCAGCAAGCGCCTGGGTCTCAACATCGAGGCCCTGAGGACGGAGCTGCTGCTCGTGCAGGCCACCCTCGAAGCCGCCAGCCGCAAGCAGATCGACGGCCCGGCCTTGGAGGAGCTGCTGGGGAAGCTGCGGCACTCGGCGCACTCCGCTGAGGACTTGCTGGACGAGCTGGACTACTTCCGCATCCACGACGAGCTCCACGACACGTACGACGCCGCCGACCAGCATGCCAAGGGATGCCTCCATGACCTTGCCCTCAACGCTCGTCACACCGCCAAAGCTGTGCTTGGTTTATCTGCGTGCTCGTCTGCTGCCTGTTGTCCCAATGAACCCGGAGAAGTGGAAGATGCCAGACAACAACAGGCCAGCTGTTGCACTTGGCCACGTGGTAGGCAGAGGTCTCGCGGCGATTCCTCCTCGACGCCAAACACCAATCAGGTTGATGAGGACGGCGGGTGCATGCTCAAGCTCGGTAAACTCCTCCCTTGCTCATATTTGCCGCGTGTTCGTGATGATCATTCTGGCCAGCCAACTCACTCTGGCGCGCCACGGAGAGCAGCACCAATGCTGGGGTTTAATAGGGTTGATGTCTCTGAAAGAATGAAGCGTGTCATAGAGCAATTGCAGCCTGTGCGTACGGAGGTTGCCAAGGTTCTGCAGAGTTGTGGCCGTACGATTGTCCCAGATATTGCCAAGAGTCGTCCCATCACCACCGGTCAGAGCATAGAGCCAAAACTGTATGGGAGGGTCCATATCATGAATGGCATCATACATGATATGACCAAGGGTAGATACCATAGCAAGGATCTAACTGTGCTTCCGATTGTCGGTCCAGGGGGGATAGGGAAGACAACTCTGATACAACACATATATAGAAACCAACAGGTTAGAAATCATTTTCAAGTTGTTATTTGGGTGTGCGTGTCACTCAAATTCAATTTGAATAAACTTTTGGAAGAGATCGAAACATATATCCCTCGTGTTGAAGGGGAAAAATATGGCAGGGTGGAAGAGCTGATTGAGCAGAGATTAAGATCTAAAAGGTTTTTGCTTGTACTGGATGATATATGGGAGTTTAGTGACGAGGATGATTGGAAAAGGTTATTGCTGCCACTCAAAACATCACAAGAAAAAGGTAGCATGATCCTACTCACAACTCGGTTTCCAATAATAGCAAAGATGGTTAAAACAACTGATTATATAGAGTTGGAGGGATTAGAATCCGAACAATTTAGGAAGTTATTCCTTAGATTTATCTTTGGTGATGAGCCCTTTAGAAGTGATCATAATTTTTTGCTCGATACCGGAGATAAGATAATGGAAAAACTAAAGGGCTCCCCTCTTGCTGCAAAAACTGTTGGTACATTACTGAGAAAGTGCCTTAATTTGCGTCATTGGAGAAGGGTTTTAGAAAGTAAAGAATGGGAGAGACAAACCGGTGCCAATGACATTATGCCTGCCCTGAAGCTTAGCTATGACTATCTTTCTTTCCATCAACAACAATGTTTCTTCTATTCTGCACTATTTCCGGAAGATCATGAGTATAGTACCACTGAGCTAATCAATTTGTGGATAGGACTAGATATTTTACAACCTGGTGTGCAGAATCAAACATTGGAAGGTGTAGGTTTAATGAATTTAAATGATCTGGTCACACATGGATTTTTCAAAGAAGAGGAAACTAATGGTCGTGTGCGTTATGTAATGCATGACCTGCTACATGATTTAGCACTAAAGGTTGGGTCTCATGAATGTCTTACTGTACATCAGTCTAATGTGGGGTCAGTAGAAATTAAGCCATCTATTCGTCACTTGTCTATAATCATTGATGATGATCATACAATGTGTGATGAAAACTTTAAGAGCCAATTGAGAAAGCTGAAGACAAGATTGAAGGTTAGAGAATTGCATACTTTGATGTTATTTGGAGAAATGGACGAAAGCTTTTCCCACATTTTGAATGATTTGTTTAAGGAAGCTAATGCCCTTCGCTTTATCCGTTTGGTTGACATGTCGTCTTCTGTGGAGTTCATATTACCTAACAATTCAGCACTTGTCCACCTACGGTACCTATGTTTGGGGACAAAGTATATGAGGGAGATACCACTTGCCATTTCCAAATTTTATCATTTAAGGATTCTAGATCTTGGATGGTGGCATGGCTGTTGCGATGTGCCAAAAGACTTGAGCAACCTTGCAAAATTGCGTCATTTTTATACCCCAAGTGATGAGCTTCATTCTCATATTTATAATGTGGGGAAACTTACACTCTTAGAAGAGTTGAAGGTATTTAAAGTCAATAAAGAAAGTGAAGGATTTGAACCAAAGCAACTTGAGCATTTGACGGAACTAAGGGAACTTGGCATGTATAACCTTGAGAATATACACACGAAAGAAGAAGCAACCAAAGCAAAATTGATTGAAAAAAATTACTTGGAGAGGTTAACCTTAGATTGGGATACTGAGCGGTCTAATAGCAAGCCTGATGTGGAAGAGGTGGTTCTTGAGAGCCTTCAACCA
Organism: Triticum aestivum; assembly: GCF_018294505.1. NCBI lineage: Eukaryota > Viridiplantae > Streptophyta > Magnoliopsida > Poales > Poaceae > Triticum > Triticum aestivum. Next base: position 660,339,505 of record NC_057803.1, on the reverse strand, counting down.
CATAGATATCTTCAAGAGTTGTCTATTAGAGGGCATGGAGGCCCTTCCTGTCCAACATGGCTAGGTGATAAGCTCACGGTTGAAGGTCTTCAATCTCTTCATCTCATCGGTGTTTCTTGGCAATGTCTCCCTTCTTTTGGGAAGATGTGGGATCTTCGTACATTAATATTGAAGCATATTGCTGCAACAAAGGAGTTTGTTATAGAGCAAACCTTCTGTGGGCTAAGAAGGCTTGAACTTGTTGGACTGGCAAACTTTGAGAAATGGGTACCATCACAGGATGCTCATCATGTGTTTCCTCTTTTGCAAGTACTGATTATTAGAGACTGCCCTAAACTCTTGGAGTTGCCATTTTCAAACCACATTGTTGATCAAGATTGGAGCATTGATTGGTTTCCCAAATTGCAAGAGCTTCAGATAGAGAACTGTCCGGAATTCTTGTTAGTGGCTCATATCCCTTGGACTGAAACTCTCCATTCTGTAAAAATACGAAGCGTAAAACTACTAGAGAAGTTTGAGTACTCAAAATCATCCTACAGAGCAGGATTGGAGATTGTTGGAAAGGGTGATCTACAGATGTTAGATCAGGTGTTAGCATTCAATAACCTGACAGGTCTTGAGCAGCTGATGCTATCCACTGGCTCGTTTTCCTCCCCTTGCTGCTTCATTTTCCCGCCCTCTCTGCAATACCTTATTATTTCCGGTGTGGAAGGTATGGGGACACTGGAGCCGCTCTCAAACCTCACCTCTCTCACCCGATTAGTATTGGAGAACTGTGGAGAGGATCAAAGCTGCAAGGGCCTGGGACCTCTCCTTGCCGTCGGGGGACAGCTCAGAGAATTACTCATCTATGGCAGCCCTAGATTCTTTGTTGGATGGGATCCCAATCCCAGGCAGGTGCTGCAGGATGGAGGAGGAGAAGAGCATGAGCTGCTTGTTTCCACCCCAAATTCATCAAAACTGCAGGAGCTTTGTACGGATGAGGCCATGGGACTCCTTGTTGTGCCCATCTGTAGCTTCCTGTCTTCCTCCCTCACCCGCCTGCATCTCTATGGAAACCAAAAGATGAAGTGCTTCACCAAGGAGCAAGAGGGCGCCCTTCACCTCCTCGCATCCCTCCAGGAGCTCGAGTTTTCGATGTTCGACAAGCTTCAGAGCCTCCCTGCAGGGCTGCACAAGCTGACCAGCCTCAGACGATTAGAGGTCCGCTCATGTCCGTGCGTCCGGTCGCTGCCCGAGGATGGCCTCCCCGAATTACTGCAACAGTTAGATGTCTGGCTCTGCAACAATGAGGAGCTAAAACAGCAGTGCAGGGGGTTAGCGGGAACCATCCCAAAAATCAATTAGGCTGATCCAAGGTAACACAAATTAATATATTTCTTTGCTTTTTTCCCACCTCGCCCTTTTCTTGCATTATAATCTATATCAGTGTTTGCTTTCCATCTACTATGTTGCAGGCATTTGCCTTGGTCCTTGTCCATTCTTCTAGCCTTGTGGAGCATAGAGACGTACTTGCATGTCATGCCGACCTTGTGGTCACCTTCTTCCTCTTCCTATACATAAATCTGGTAAGTGCATAATATATATAAACTGGAGCCTTTACTCCGGTACAGTGTAAATCATATCAACTTCCACTTATACTGGTCACCAGAAAACAAACTTCCATTTATGGTCCTGCAATATCACATTTCCATTTTTTTCATAACAGTAGTGAAAATAGTTCTAGTAAAGCATTATTTGAGATATGTTTCTCCACACCCTATGACTTCTCACAAGTCTTGGCTGCATGCATCATTCTGATGCAGAAGCCAGGGGTGACCCTCCTTTTTCAAAAAAAAGAATGTCTTCTCACAAGTTGTGAAAACATCCATAATTATCAGCTAGTGCTTTCTGAGTGTTTCTATTTTTTTTTACCTAAATGAAAATCACAAAACCTGCGATGCAATCACCATCTATTTTGTTTCTCTATGCAGGTCCTAGTTCGTGTTAGGACCAAAGTTTTGCATTCATATTTGGGTTCTTTTTGTTTATATATCGATGCCTGGTAGTCTACTCGGCTAGTTTGGGTGTCGGGATCATCATATCATGGAATAAGTACGGAATAAATGAGACTATTGGATCATTCTACTGATATTGAGGTTAGCCATTTATTCACACACTGGTAAGTACGGTATCGGCCACTTCACGTTTAAGGCAATGTAGTGCATTTTATTAGTTATGATGAGTCGATACTAAGGGCATGTTTGGTTCATAAGTCCTAGGACTTTTTTTAGTCCCAACTTATAAGTCTCAAGTCCCTAAAAAGTCCCTACCTGTTTGATTCCTGGGACTTAACATGGACTTATAGACCATATTACAACTATAAGTCCCTATAAGACTCTCCTTGAAAGTCTTATTTCATAAGTCTCAAATGCCCACTTTAAGTCCTTATAAGTCTCTCCTGTTTGATTTAGATGGGACTTAAAGGGACCTTTTTAAGTCCCTATAACCAAACACCCCCTAAATTAGGATGTCACTAAATTCCGACTTGCTGCACAATGTAGTGCTCGGTTTAGTCGGTCTTGTACCACTACATACAGGACAGCCATGCACATACGTAGAATGGTGCTGGTGGCGTGGTGGTGGAGGATGAAGGGGACTTCCGACCGTGAGATGGTACTTGTATGGATCTAGTCATCCCTTAGCAGTACATAGTACTTACCTTTTTTTTTCCTTCCTTCTTTCGAACAAGGGGTAAACGAACAGCAAAGGGATTTTCTATCATTTCTCTTCCTCATTTATTCCTCTGTTTCTCCTGAACGATGGTTGGAAATGACGATCCCACACACACACAGATAGAGAATCACCATACTTTTTTATTGGTAGCCACTTCCTCCGTTCCAAAATAGATGATTCAACTTTTTACTAACTTTATATCTATTTTGCAACAGAGGGAGTAGTAAGTACTTGTATGTATCTAACTTTATATCTATACGCGCAACCCAGAGAAGGAAATACTTGATGAACAATACTTTTCCCTCAGGATCGGAAGATGGTGGCATTCCGGTTCCGGTGTAATGCTCCTCCTTGGGCCGGGGTATTGTCCTTGGAATGGACACCGGTTGGAGGGAGCAGTGGATGTCTGGGGTGACGGGGTTGTCATGTCGGTGGTGTTGTAAGACTTTTTTTTGCGGGGAAAGTGTTGTAAGACTTCTGAGGCAACAACAACAACAGCAACGATGAGCGATGTTGGGGGTCACGATATAGGCCAAGGTAGTCAACTCTTTTTTGACGTGCCCATTGGTTTGTCTAAGGTTATGTGTTGTTGTGAAGTTGGAGTTGTGGCGGCAGACGCCGGATAGCGGCGTTGATGATGGGGCAGTAGGTGTCTGCAGAGGCCGGGTATATACTCATGGTCTTCTGCATCCTCTTGATGCTTCATTACAAGTTAATAAAATGGATTTTTTTATTTTTAAAAAATGGCATATTCGATGATATCCATGACACCGGTCTTGCATATTTTCACTTCATTGATTCGGTCCAGCCACAGCACACCGCGGAGAGGTTTGTTTGGTTCTAGCCGGACTGGACCGCCTGCCCGCTGAGCCGAACCCGGACGGACGCTCGGGTCCGACCCGACTCCGACCCAGACAGACACCTCGGCCCCGAACCCCCGACGCGTCTCGCTTCCTCTTCCTTTCTTTCTTGAGGCCAAAGCCGCAGACAGCACGCACGCACAGCCCACCGTCGCCGCTCCAAATCTCGCCCGCTCGCCCGCCGCTCTCCGCCGCCATGGACGCCGCCTCCTCGCTCATGGGCGGGCCCTCCTCCGCCGACGCCCCCACCGACGGCGAGCACCGGATGGGCACCACCATCGTCGGGGTATGCTACGCCGGCGGGGTCGTCCTCGCCGCCGACTCCAGGACCAGCACCGGTACGCCCCCTCCCCCCTCCCCCGACCTCCTGATGCGCTCTGGTTCTCCCGTGGACGCAGCAGCGGTTAGGTTTGTGCCGGAGACGGCGCGTCGCGCCTCCGATTTGGCTAGTAGATCGCGGGGAGAAAACCGAGGGATGCAGCTGCTGCTGTCGCCATGTTTTGTGTGACGCCTCTCCT
>NC_057803.1:660293364-660335126 GCF_018294505.1 Triticum aestivum | reverse complement strand
AGGGGAAATCGTCTCTGTTTGTTTGCAGTCCTTCAGCTTTAACTAGGGAGAAGATGCGCCCTTCAGCTTTAGGTTTGGGGGTATCACCATGTGTGGTTCAGCAAGTCAGAGCTCCAAGTACTGTTATGTTACATATATGCGAAATTCCAAATTTCATGGACAAACCTTGTTTTCTTGCCATAGAATTAGATGCAGACGAATCTGGGGTTTACCAGAATTAGAGTCAAGGACAAACACTCTCTCACTGTTTACCTGTAAAAAAAAGAATACTAGTTATCATTGGAGCAGTGAGAATTAGACGCAAACAAAATCAACTGCTTAGTATGTTCTTACTGAGCTACTAGACAGCATGCCTGACGATGTTTTGTGTGACGCCTCTCCTAATTCAGTATTTTTTTCCCTGGTATAATCTAGTTGCGAGATCAGGGAAATCGTGATTAATGTAATATTGGAGGGAAGATGTGCCTCTTAGGTTTAGGAGTTCCACCCCATGCCTAGTTCAGCAAATGAGACCTCCAACTCCTAGTGCTATTGCATATAATGTGGAATACCAAATTCCATGGACAAGCCTGGCTTTGCTGCCATAGAATTAGATGCAAACAAACTAGGATAGTTGCTCTAAGGATAGTTGTTAATTGGGGCCGTGAGAACTAGAGTATGTGCGTGCCTCCTTTTGTTTGAGGGGTTCTGTGCCGCGTTTTCTCCATTCGGAACCTTGTATCACTGTGAATTGCTGAGCATGTTCTTGTTGAGCTACTGGACAGCATGCCTCCCTTACTGGTGCAAAGTCTTAATGCTTACGCTTGAATTGAATGAAAGCTAGCATTGATCAGTTCTGCTCTCTGGATTTATTTCCTTAACGAAATATGTGTTGTTCCCTGGTCTTAATCCGCAGGAATGTATGTGGCAAACCGTGCTTCGGACAAGATTAGTCAGCTCACTGATAATGTCTATGTCTGCCGTTCTGGATCTGTAAGTGTTCCTATTTATGTTCAAGATTGGTCACATTCTCATGTTGTTATCACGTGTTATTGTGACATTAAGTTGTTTGAGCAACCGACAAGTGAGTAGGGTATGTTTAATTGCTGGTGTTGACAATAAACAAAGCAAATAAAAGCTAACAAGCCAAGATTTTGTATTTAGCTTTTCCGTGCCATTTTGTAGTTGCCTTATCATTGCTTGTCTTCTGGGAGAGTTGAACTCTTCAGTTATAACACTGTCATAAGTTTTCATCGGCTGCTTTAATTTTTGGTAGTCACATATCCCATTTTCTGTTCATAAGATCTATGTCTCACATGTAGCATGCCTCTCATTATCTTGCAGGCCGCTGATACACAAGTTATTTCAGATTATGTGCGCTATTTTCTCCACCAGCACACGTAAGTACTCTGTGCAAAACACAGTTTTTTTGCTTCTAAATCAGAGTAGGATGGCAGTGTATAAATTAAATAGAACTTGAATTTCAATTGTCAATATGATTGCAGTCAGTTGAGTGTTTGATTTGCAAGTTAGCTGATGTTAAATCTGTCCTCCTTGTACAGAATTCAGCTTGGGCAACCAGCTACCGTGAAAGTCGCATCCAACTTGGTTAGGTTGCTGGCCTATCAGAACAAGGTATGTCTTTTGTAGCCATCACAAGAATGCGCACCTTCTTTGATACACAGCATGTCCTTTCTGATGTTTGTTATCACTGTCCAGAGCATGTTGCAAGCTGGTATGATAGTTGGTGGATGGGATAAGTACGAAGGAGGCCAAATTTACTCGGTCCCTCTTGGTGGAACGATTCTGAGGCAACCATTCGCAATTGGAGGTAAGGTTCAACAATAGAACTGTAGAAGTGCATCATTCCTTGCCTATACTTGACTTGACACCCTTGAGTAGAGTACTCGTTTGCAACAAACCTTGTGCACTCTGTTAATCACACTTATCCTGGTTGACTGCAACCTGGCTCTGCTGAGTGCTGAGAAACACTGAGCACACAATTTTGCTAGTCCAGCTTTATTGTACGCTATACCAGGTGCATGTTCTCATACTTCTATGTTATCCCTGACCTTTTTCAGGATCTGGTTCCAGCTATCTGTATGGATTGATGGATCATGAATGGAAAGAGGGGATGACCCAGGAAGAAGCTGAGGTACGTCATTTGGTTTCTTCCGAGGAACTAGAGAGTATTTGGTGATCTTTTCTGCAGCGTATCTCCTAACATGGTCTTCTTATCCTTATCTGAGCAGAAATTTGTGGTGAAGGTGGTTTCCCTTGCCATTGCACGTGATGGTGCTAGTGGAGGGGTTGTTCGCACCGTTACTGTAAGTGTTCTTTTCGTACAAATTCCATGCTTGGTTTCTTTTGGTTCAGAAACACACAACATCATAGAAACTTGAACTTGCTCATTTGAATGGACTTTATTTCTACAACATAAAGTTTCTAGATGTTTCTTATGCCCTGTCTTTTTTTTTGTTGAAAAATCTTGTCTGTTTTGCTTGGCCGTACTGATTTGAGAGCGCTGATCAGATAAATGAGGAGGGCGTGAAGAGGAGCTTCCATCCTGGCGACAAGCTGCCACTGTGGCATGAGGAGATGGAGCCCCAGAACTCGCTCCTCGACATTCTCGCGGCCGGGAGCTCTGATGCCATGGTCCAGTGAGCCGTGCTTCCTACTGGTTCTTCCTACTGTGTCTGATGATGACTTGTTCTGAATTTGAGCTTAATGTTGTTAAGAAATTGTGCCGAATTGTTCCACACCAGCTTATTTTCCTCCCTTGTTATTACGAATTAATAGCACTGTACATTCCTTGTTCGATGGATCCGTGTCCTCCCGTGCAACTCAGCTCCCTCGGAGTACCGCGTCGATTGCTTGGATTTGTAGAAAATAAAACACCCGTGGAACCTGATGCAACGTGCAAGGATCAATGCTGAGATGTGAAGCGCGATCCAAACAGAATGATTGGGATGCCGCTGGTTCGATCTGGTCCATTTTGGTTCTGCGAGCCTGGCTATGCTACAACAGAGAGCAGCAAGGCATGCCTTAGTTTGGAGGCTCCCAGGTTTTGGATTTATCAGGACGACGCTGCTAGCGTACATCTATTTGGTTTGTGACGGCAGTTATTTAGTTTTCACGATCCAGCCGATTGTCAAAAAAATATGGAGACCGACTTGGGTGCGTGTAAAGTCAGATTCATCACATTTCAACCTCCAAATTTTTTTCACCTCATGGGTCCCAAACGATCGGTGGGACATCTTTTCCCCTCCCTCTCCAAATTGGCATGGTGGCTGCGTCCTATGGCTACACCCAAATCGAGCTAGTCCTCCCCCTATCGCACCGGCCTCGCCGCTCCCCCAGCTTCCGTTGCCCCCGCGAACGTGATTCCAACGGCGATGGTATGAATTGCACTAATTTGGTTTATAACTATACTAGCACAAATGCCACAAAAATTATCAATTTATATTCAAGTTTGGTTTGATTTTTATGTGCAAAAACATCCACATGTAATGCAAAATTTGGTTAAAACTAAATTTCTTCAGAAGATCCAAATTTGTCGAAGCAGAAAATGCTAATCTTATAAAATATTTCTTTACCTGCCTCAACATATAACAAAATAGAACTAGGAACATGATAAAGTATAGAGCACACCCCTCATGGCAACTATTAGTGTTTTGAGTTTCTTAGTGTGGATGAACATTCACATTCAATCGAAGTGGTCTATTTGAGTTTTTTTTATATGTATCTTTATCTTACAAATACTGTACCAAAAGCAATAAAATGGCAATGGGGGCTCTGCACGTTTCTTGTTAAAGAAAAAGTGATCGATGTGTAAGACCGGAGGAGCCTTTTCATTTTATGATGGAGACTGCAATATAGTATGTACTATTTTATATCTACGACACACAGCCTGAAGAGAGATTGTTGATTTTTCCTTCTGTTGTCTGTTATCTATAATAATTTTTTTCATTAGTGTTTGTGGGATAGTTGGATTGGATTTCTACCCCTTTTTATTAATGATAATCATGGGAGGCCTATATATTTTTGTCAACATTAAATGGCGATTCATATATACTTTCTACTACAACACATGTACATGTATGTCAGCATATACATATACTCCTGAGTGTACATTACATACTGCTTTTTTTTCCCTATAGTACAGAAATTTCCGGATTTGATGAATTTTTAAATATATAGTTAATTAATTTCTTCTCTTATTAGGCAAAAAATAATTGGCTTATACTCCAGTAGAGAAGAATCCTCTGCTACTATTTTCATACAAAAACCTGATGGAAGAAATATTACCTCACATCATCTCCGTTGCACATATATGCAGGCAAGCATCAAATATTCTAAGCTTGCAAAATGGCATCTACATGCACGAAAGCATGCAAAAAGGTGAAGCCAGGGCCTGCGTCATGCGAAAATCAGTAAATTGAAGAGATGTGGGTTTCTCAGCGGATCATCAGCGGCCATGGCTCACGCATGGGTGATCTAGCGCTTTTTTTTAGGGGAGTATGCTTATTTTTTTCCTCATTTTCTCATCCAATCTCGTCCTTTCTTTTTCATCCGTAGTGTGCGCCTTTTCCGTTCTTTCCATCATGTTCTATCATGTCCGCACCTTTTCCATTCTTTCAGTTTTCTCTCCTTCCTTAATTTCCTTCCTTGATTCTTGGAGTGCCTTGCTGATTTCAGATCACACACATATATAAATTGGTGGAATATTATGTAAAAAAATGATTTGGTACTATTTAATATGAAGTGAATCATTCCTTTAAACAAGAAGCTGGGGCTGCCTTCGTTGCCTTTTATCTTGGGCAGGATGGGCCTAAATAACATGGCATATTTCTTCTTTTTCGCAAACAGCTTAATGCTAGCTGGAGTGCCTAGTCTGTGTGGAGTCGTTCCAAGCGGTCGGGGTTCGAGTCCTTGGGAACGTAATGTTTTTTTATCAACATGAATTTCTTTTACGGAAAAACAAAAAAAAACAGGGACGACGTACCAAAAGGCAGAGGACGGAGAGTTCATAAAAAAGGGCAGTACAAAGTAACTCAACTTTTGTTCTTGTTAAAACTGCAACTCAAATCATAGAAAAAATGATTCCAGTTGGTTGCACTGTCGGAGGTTAGTGTAACCGGGGGAAGGGGGGCATATGCCCCCCCCCCGCCCCCCCCAAAGTTGTGCACATTTGTGAAGAAACTTTAGAGAGAGCATAGATTAGAGATACTACTGTATTCCCCCCTTCAAAATTCAGATTTGAGCAAGTTCTCCCTCGTGTTGAGAGCTTTCTAGAGAGGGCGGAGGTTGCTCTGAGCAAGTTCTCCCTCGTGCCGGCCATATTTCCCACTGCTCTGCCCCTGTGTTCTCCTGGTGTTTTCGATATTGGTTCCGCGGAAGACAAGGGGACGGAGCTCTTCGGTTGTTTCTCCCCTCGTGTTCGGGAAAACCTAGGTTGCACCTAGAGCCAATAAAATAAGCCTACTACTCAATCATATGCTACTAAACAACTAAAACATCATAAAAATTTTAACATGAAAACCTAGATTGCACCTAGAGCCAATAAAAGCTTCAAAACTACAAACTTATTAGAAAAACTAATTGGAGGGATTGAAGAAGCTTACCGACCTATTTGTTTTGCCCCAAAAATGGTGGACTAAAGAGGGAGATTGACCGCAGGGGAGGAAGAACAACCTGGTGGGTGGGTGGGGTCCGTCTGTAGCCACACGGGAGAAAAGCCTGTTCGACACCCTACCGCCACAGACTATGGCGGTAGGGCCTACATCCTACCGCCATTGTCTCTGGCGTCCACGTCAGCCAGGGCAGATGGTGCCGTCCGACCCCTACTGCGGCGGTAGCCTGTTATAGCCTACTGCCGGATCGGGTGGCGGTAGGAAAATGGTCAGATCCGAAAAAATTTCACAGATGGGATCAGATCATGCTAAACGTTGCCAAAAGGGCAAAATAGTGAATTCGGCCACGCCGTCCCCTCCCAAAACCCTATACCACTCTTAGGGTCGCCGCCGCCATGGCCTCCTCCCCCTCCCATATCGCCATCGAGGCCGCTATCAACGGCAACCTGCGCCTCGTCAAGAGTAAGCGCCGCGCGCTCTCTCTCTCCCCGAACACTCGCGCGGCTCGGTGTTGTGCACTGCGGACGGATTCGGCCGGGCTGGCCGCAAGTCCGTGATCCTCCGCGAAATTGGAGCGAGCTTCGATTTGTATGAACTTAGATTCGCAGGGAGAAACCCCAATTTCGGCAGGGCGTCCCCGATTCGGAGTCCCATCCGAGCAATTTCCATCTGAATTCCCCTTGTGCGAATGATTTTCCTGTCCGACGTCGGTCTTTCCTGCGTTTCTCAGAAATGGCGAGGAAGGTGGACCTGCGGGGAGCCAAGGACGCGAAAGGGGACACCGTGCTCCACTTCGCCGCGTGCAAGGGCAGCCTGGAGATCTGCAGGTTCCTGGTGGAGGACTCCGGGCTCGATGTCGATTCGGCGTCGAAAACAGGTGCACCCACCTGCCTGAAATTCAGCCCTCATGCATCCTCCTTGTCAGGGAAAGTTTGTTCTGTTTTACTACGAGATGCTCTGTTCCCCTTGTAAGGCGAGACGCCCATGGTCTACGCCGCGCTTGCGGGGAAGGTCCAGGTTATGAGGTACCTCCTCGACCGCGGCGCCGACCCGGCCGTCCGTGACGACAACGGCTCGACGCCGCTGCACTATGCGGCAGAGGAAGGTGCGTCGTGTTCTCACTATTTGGTTCCCTGGAACTGAAGGAATGGCATTACCTGAATAAAGATACTGTCTATGTATACTCTGTAGTGTAGAGGCCCTAGTTCTGATCTATTTGGGTTTGCACATTATGTTTGTTGTGTCTCCAGGGCACTGCGAAGCTGTAAGGCTGTTGCTGTCCAAAGGAGTCCCCGTGGACCCTGTTGATCACCGGGGCGCGCCGTTACAGTTGGCGGTTGCAAAGGACCGTGTCGAGGTTGTGAAGCTTCTGTTGGAGCATGGGGCTGATGTAAGTTTGTCTATTCCATTCTCAGTTAGTTGAATGAACATTACAAATTTCTCGCGAAAAAAAGAAAGAATATTACAAATTGGAAGGCAAATGTGATAAACTGTGTCTGCCTGACGATGTAATGGTTTATTTTGGAGGTGCGCCTGCATACTTTGTAGGCTTATATTATTTGTGATCAAAATAACGCTTCTCAAAATTGTGATTCGTTTCCCTTTTCAGCCAAACAAATTGGTCAATCATATCCTTACACCACTCCTGATGGCTGTCATTAGGAACTCCTTGAAATGCATGAAGCTACTGATTGAGGTCCAGTAATTTACTGACTTGATCTATTCTGTTATTTTTTTTTTATGTTTGACTATGTCCTGATTTTCATTCTTTTACGGTAACTAGCTGGTGTCCCGAGTTTGTAGAGTAACTTGTTTTTTCTGGTTAAACGTGTCATGAGTAGAGGGCAGGCCTGGCGCAGTGGTGAAGTCCTCCCCACTTGTGCCAAGAGGTCCTGGGTTCGAACCAGCCTCTCTGCATTGCACTTTGCAGGGGTAAGACTAGGTTCCTATAATCCCTCCCCAGACCCCACCTTGTGTGGGAGCTTCTATGCACTGGGTCTGTCCTTTTAAACGTGTCATGAGTACTTCTACAAGCTCTGCATCCAAAGCTATTTTACTTTTATCCATAGGCGGGTGCTGATCTGAATGCTCGTGGTAACTCTGGACCAACTCCTTTAACACAAGCAGTTGATGACGGTTCCACCGACTTTGTCAAGTTGCTCCTAGAGGCTGGAGCTGACCCTAACATTCCTAGCGAGGTAAGTATAACTAAAGTAGTGATCTAAACGCTCTTATATTTCTTTACAGAGGGGGTATCTTTTATGCTTTGAGATTTGCAATCTTGGCCCCTTTCTCCTGAGATACAAGTGCATTGTAAAGATTGTTCATGTTCAACTGAATGCTGTCCATTAGGTTTGTATTTGCGTGCATCAGTTTGGGTCTGCTCTAGAATTTTCACTGCACTGACTTAGGAAGACATCCCAATATTGCAGCTCTAGTGCTAAGTAGTACAACAGGCTACATATCTCATCTCAGAATCATGATACTAGAAGGTCACTGGAATTCAGTATCATTTTTAGTGTTCCTCTCAGTACGAGAGACAGTACTGTATCTAGTTTTTTTTTTTTCCGAAAAGGAGGATAGCCCCTTGCTTCTGATCCTATGTTTTTAAAGCGTCCCTAAGGCGACGCCTAGGCGACGCCTAGGCGTCGAAGCACTCCCCCTCCGCTTTGGAAAATCGACCGCTTTGGGCGCCTAGGCGTCCAAAGCGCCCGCCTAGGCGTCGCCTAGGCGCCAAAGCGCCCCCCCTCCCTAAGGCGGTAAGGCGTCGCCTTAAAAACATAGTTCTGATCAATTGATGCATGCAGCCACTTTTAAAATGGGCAACGATTTGAAATTTTCTACCTTTAAGAGGGAGTACTGTGTCTAGCTTTCCTTCAAATAATGTTTCGTTCATTCTACAGTGTTCAAAACTGTTGCTGCCAGTGGGATGAATTCAGGAATATCTCATTTTCTAACAAAGCTTTTTTATCTTATACCTCCGTTTACTATCTTTGATGCTTTTTCGATTTGCAATCTTGGCCCCTTTTTCCTTGCATTTGACACAAGGTGGAATCTAACTAAGGTCTCCTGATATAACACAGTACGTTGTATGTATGTTTCATGTTCAACTAAATTATGTATAGTAGGTTTGTATTCAAGTACATCTGTTTGGGTTTGCTTCAGAGTTCGGACTGCACTCTCGAAACAGGCTCTCGCCCCGCTTTATATATAAAGCAACAACACTCACGTTACATGGCGGGATGATACAATGTGATGAGGTGGCCCTCCAATACAGTAGATCCCTAAATACTGGCCAACACAGTCGCACAGGACTACGCTGCCGAACAACGAGTTCAGACTGCACTGACTTAGGAAGGCTCTAGTGCTAAGTGGTACAATAGGTCTTGCATATCTCATCTCAGCATCATGATACTAGTTGGTCACTGTAATTCCGTATTATTTTTAGTGTTCCTCTGAGAGTTCATGTACTATGGTTCAAGAGGGAGTACTATGTGTCTAGCTTTCTATAAATTATGTTATGTTCATTTAACAGTGTCTAAATCTGTTACAGTCAGTGCGATGAATTCAGGAATGTCTCATTTTTTTCTCGCAATGTTTTTGGTCGAAAGGAAAAATCTAATGGCATTGATGGCTTTGTCATTTTCGTGCTGGATTATATGGAATCTTATGTTGTTTTGTATGATATAGCATGGTGCAATTCCAGTCGAGCTAGCAGCAGTTCATGGCCGATGTGACCTTGTTGAAGTTCTATTTCCTAGGACAAAACCAATTCCATCTCTGCCAGATTGGAGCGTTGATGGGATAATTAGAACCGTGAAGTCTCCGCTTATGAATCATCTTCAGGCATGTACAATAATTTCTTTATCACTTCATTCCAGGCTATACTCATGAAGCTCAATGCCTGATTGCTTCGTATTATCTACTTATTACATAATGATTCGTTGTGCTCTTGTAGATAGCTCTTCATAAATTCTTAGATGTGCACCCTTTATGTATTATGATGGGAGATGTTATTCTTACACCCAAATAGAGTTTGTATTCAAATTCGAATTGATGTTTTATTCACTAGGAAAGTTTCTGACAGATTTCAACCATGATGGTTGTATACTTGTATGGGTACTGCCCCCAGCCAAGTTTGCAAACCTAACAAGATTATGGTTGAAGGAATTTGGACCAAGCAGCATTATTTTAATTTTCGAACTTTAAATTGTTACTGTGCTGCCCAACTGTCGTTCGGTATGCCTGTAACTGAACATGCTATTGTGTTCAGGCCTCGGTTTCTGTGGAAGAAAAAATTGCGTTTTGGAAGTCACAAGGAAAGGAAGCATTTGCAAAGGAGGACTACCTTACAGCAATGACCTTCTATGGCAAGGTAAGTGCATGAGCCTATCTAGGAGTACTTGTTTGGAACAATCACAAAGATTGCACAACAAATAGTTCCAGAATATCAGGCTCAAGATTGAAAGTGTGGTGTTTTAATTTTCTCTGTAGCTGTACAGCTTGCTTGATGGTTTAAGATGAACTCAATATCCGTAGAGCCATTTCTGCCTGACACGCGATGATGAAATAGCGGCGCTTGGAGTGTTTTTCTCTCTTACAATGACACTGAGTGTAGCACTTCATCTTGTGATGCCCCTTCTTTTCTTAGGTCAGACAACAACTTATATCCGTTGTTTTGTTACTTCGGGTCAGACACTAATGATGCAGAGGACAGGGACTAAGCCTCTGTTTTGAGAAAAATAAAAATAAAACAAACTGATGAAAAGGCAACGATATGCTCCATAGGGTCTGTCAGTAGATCCATTCACCAACCTGTTGAGCTAAACTGATTGCATACTTACTCATTGTAAACGCAGGTACTTGACACAGATCCATCTGATGCCACCATGTATGCCAACCAGAGCCTCTGCTGGCTGCGTATGAGACATGGGAAGCTAGCTCTGGAAGACGCGCTCAAGTGCAGGATGATGCGGCCCCGTTGGTCCAAGGCCTGGTATCGTCAAGGCGCAGCCCTCAGCTTCATGAAGGTACATCTGCTTGTATCGATTCTACCCTCGCAGTCGAACTCATCCTCTCCACTTGTATATACCTCCCTCTGGACTCTGGTGGTACTGATATTGTCTCATTGTGCGCAGGACTACGAGGGCGCCGCTGACGCGTTCCGGGTGGCGCTGCAGCTCGACCCTAAGAATGAAGAGATTAAGGAAGCGCTGAGGTAACCATGCCATTGCTTGCCTTGGGTTATTATTACCATGATCGATTAAATCCATCATCCGCAGAGGACGATGGACGTATCTAAATAGTAAATACCTTATAGCTCGAACTGCGGTTGGAGATGTAGTCTCTGACGCCTTTTGATCTCTGCGACTTGCTTGCAGGAAGGCCGAGAAGGCTGTGGAGGAGCCGCAGCGCGGGTAAGATAAGCAACTACCGTTGCTCGTATGTTAGGATGTGTTGCGCTGGGGAGGCAGCCGGTTTCAAACTCTGCTCGATCAGAGGCCCCGATTTCGTCGGCAGTTACAGGGGCGAGACCTCGTTCTTTCTGACAGCATTATCTTAGGTGGGTGATGTGTTGTGTTGTACATATAGCCTAAATAGATAGATTGATTTTGTGACGATGATGGTGACTGGCCAGGCGAAAAATGCATAGCTAGTACTAACAGTAGCTGCATTCTGTTATTTTTTCGCCCCAATGAAATGTAGAGGTTAGTGATTGAACCATTTTCTTGTTTGATTTTATTGCAGTTGCGCAACTAAATTTAGTGTGCCACGGTAAGATGCAAGGTATACTAAAAATTCAAATTGTTCGATTTGGTCATCTAACGGCAGAGGTTGAGCTACATAGATAATCTCCAGATGGCAATGGCATCGTTAAATACCTTACTAGTATGAGGAGCCTCTTTGATTCACGGGATTCTAAAAACGTAGGATAGAAGAAAAAAATGCAGGACTCCAATGTCATACCCACTTTAATCTTACAGGATTTTGTAAAACGAAAGTTTGTTTGATTCCATCACAGGAAAAGCAAATTATTTTAAAAAAGAGGCACGAGTGGATGTTAGATTTCCTACGAAATCTAGTGCAAAAGATTTCTTAGAAAAATTTCTATGGGATTTAATAATCCTACAAATCAAGGGTTCCAATGTCATACCCACTTTAATCTTATAGGATTTCATAAACACGAAAGTTTGTTTGATTCCATCACAGGAAAAGCAAATTATTTAAAAAAAGAGGCACGAGTGGATGTTAGATTTCCTATGAAATCTAGTGCAAAAGATTTCTTAGAAAACATTTCTATGGGATTTAATAATCCTACAAATCAAACAACCACCATAGGAAAAATCGCTCAAGTGGTCGCATACGGGCGCAACTAAACGCGGATGCTACCCAGATGGAGAGGGCCATCAAGGTGGCCTATTCCCGCGGACCCCCTTCAGGTACAACCCCAATGCTATCAAGGGATCCTTTTGTCATTTATGTGATAGTGTTGTTGTTGCTAGAGCTCCCTCCGTTCCAAAATAGATGACCCAACTTTATACTCCCTCCGTCCGGAAATACTTGTCGAAGAAATGCATAAAAATGGATGTATCTAGAACTAAAATACATCTAGATACATCCATTCCTCCGACAAGTATTTCCGGACGGAGGGAGTACTAACTTCGAAGTTAGTATAAAGTTGGGTTATCTATTTTGAAACGGAGGAAGTAGTAAATTAGGTGTTTCGCTGGGGAAGTCACCTACCGAGATAGCTCTTTCTGTTAGAAATCTTAAAAACGTAAAGAGGATAGAGCTCTCTTTTTGTTAAATAATGATTTATCTAAATATGACATAGATCCACAAAATCTATTCATACTCAAGGTTTCAGATCTTTGTGAGGATCTAACTGAGGAAGATAATATTGGATTGGCTGATCATACGGATTTTCAAAAAATGTTTGCTTTTCAAATAATGATTTATCTAAATATGACGAAGATCCACAAAATCTATTCATACTCAAGGTTTCAGATCTTTGTGAGGATCTAACTTAGGAAGATAATATCGGATTGGCTGATCATACGGATTTTCAAAAAAAAAAATGATTCCTTCACAGGAAAAGTGAAAGGATTTTAAAAAAGAGGCATGAGTGGATGTTAGATTTTCTATGAAATTTAGTGCAAAGGATTCCCTAGAAAAAATTTCTATGGGATTTTTTCCTACAAATCAAACAACCACCATAGAAAAAATTGCTCAATCGGTTGCACTTGGGTGCAACTGAACGCGCATGCTACCCAGATGGAGAGGGCCATGAATGTGGCCAATTCTCGCGACCCCCTTCAGGTACAACCCCAATGCCGAAGTTATCCTTTTGTCATTTTTTATATGATAGTGTTTGTTGATGCTAGAGCTGGTAAATTAGGTGTTTCGTTGGGGAAGTCACCTACCAAGATAGCTCTTTCTATTAAAAATCTTTTAAAAAAGTAAAGAGGATAGAGCTCTCTTTTTGTTAAAGAATAATTTATCTAAAAATGACAGATCCACGAAATCTATTCATATCCAAGGTTTCAGATCTTTGTGAGGATCAAACTGAGGAAAATAATATTGGATTTGCTGATCATACAGATTTTAAAAAAATGGTGGTGTTTCTAAAATTGTTGTTTGAATTTTTTTTCAAAAATTCAATTTTGTTTTCATGTTTTTCAAGACTGTTCATATTTTTCAGAAAAGTTCATAAACTTCAGAAATTCTTCACTTCTTTGAAAAAATGTTCGGGATTTAAAAAATTGTTCATGTTTATTATAGAAAGCACAAATTTTCCAACAAATGAAATGTTTTATGATCGCAAACACGTTCCAAATTTTTTGAACGGAAAATTCAAATATTTTCTACAAACACGAACATATTTTGAAAATCTCGAACAATTCTTATTTGTATTTTTTATGAAGGTTAAAAAACTTCAGAAATTCTTCGCTTATTTGAAAAAATGTTTGGGATTTCAAACATTATTCGTGTTTATAAAAAATATTTTTTTTTCAAAAAGTGTATGTATTTAGAGAGAATACTTTCAAATTTTGTGAATGGAATAAAAAAGTCAAACATTTTCTACAAATGCGAAAGTTTTTTTAAAATCATGAACAATTTTCTGAATATATGAAAAATATTTATTTCCATACGTTCCTTACATTGTCTAGATGAAAATAAGTTAAGCACAAAGAAAATTTATAAGGTGGCTCCACTGTTCGGTAGAGTGGCCACAAAATCAGGAAAAATTAGTCATGTGGTGGGATCGAACCCACGACCCATCTTCTCCTTTATATGGAATTATGGATGGTATCGGATGGGCTGACTTTTGTTTCTATTCAATGTAAAAGTTCGTTTATATTGACTAGAACAATGCCCGTGCGTTGTAACGGGATATAAATATTATAGCACGTTAGCTTGTGGTTTACCTGCTCATAATATGCGATTATGGAAATACATGTTCATCAAATTATGTGTGTGATTTACCATATATTTTAATCAGAAATGATTTACCTGCCTACAGTATGCGGTTGTGTAAATAAATATTTATCAAATTTGTGTCGATGATTTGTCTTATATTTTGATTAGAAGTTTGGTAAGTAAATTAAAGGGAAACTGATTCAAAAGTAAGTAAATTAAGGTGATTGATTATTATACGGGGAAGGTTGGACGAAGGGAGGTGGGAAAAAGGTTAAACGGAAACCTTACTTTCTTTTTAAGTAAACTAGGTATCTCCCCGTGCGTTGCAATGGGAATAAACGCTCCCATGGCAATAAAACAGGACTATTTTGAACAAAACCACTACCATAGCTGCGTCAACGGGTCGGCAGAAAAGTATTAGTTCTCGGCTATATTCATTTACTTCCATATATGTTCATTGCCCCTTCTTTAAAATATCATATATATCTAAATATAGTATTTTCGTGAATAAATAGTCGCGATATTATTTTAGTAATCTAAAACATCTTATATTTGTTTTTTTAACGAAAAACATCTCATATTTGTTGACAGAGGGAGTAGTAAATTATCATATCAAAATGTCCCTGCATATATGGCTATAACAAAATCCTGGATAAATATAATCACAACAACCACTTTTGTGCATAAATAATTCAGTTTTTCTACAATTAGATTACGTGATGCAAATCTAAATATATATCTTTAACTTCTCTATTGAAGGTAGAAATAGTACATACCATCTCATTGTATAGTTCTGAAACCTTTTTCAATAAATGAGCAAAACTAAATCGCAATCACATAAAAAATAAATGCTCCTGGCCTCTTCTGCACTGTTCGCTGTGGTTGTCACCGTCGACGAGGGCAGCGCCTTCAAAGTTCGCAGCTTTCCCCCCTTCACTTGCGGAGGGAAAGGACACCCATGCATCTCGTTTAACATTCCCCGCTTTTGTCTGCCAACTGTGCTGCCTCCGCCTCTGCTGGCTGAAACAATTGACCCAACAAACCGTGGCGTGCACGTATCAGGATGGTTTGTCCACCCCACCGGTGATAGATTAGCAGATGGCGCCCAAAATCCATATATCCGCATGCTGATTCCAACACGTGTTGTGGAACGTAGTAATTTCAAAAAAATTCTACACACATGCAAGATCATGGTGATGGCATAGCAACGAGAGGGGAGAGTATTGTCCACGTACCCTCGTAGACCGTAAGCGGAAGCGTTATGACAACGCGGTTGATATAGTCGTACGTCTTCACGATCCGACCGATCCAAGTACCGAACGTACGGCACCTCCGAGTTCAGCACACGTTCAGCTCAATGACGATCCCCGGACTCCGATCCAGCAAAGTGTCGGGGATGAGTTCCGTCAGCACGACAGCGTGGTGACGATGATGATGCTCTACCGGCACAGGGCTTCACCTAAACTCCACGACGATATGACCGAGGTGGAATATGGTGGAGGGGGGCACCACACACGGCTAAGGAACGATCCGTAGATCAACTTGTGTGTCATGGGGTGCCCCCTGCCCCCGTATATAAAGGAGTGGAGGAGGGGGAGGGCCGACACTCTCTATGGCGCGCCCTAGGGGAGTCCTACTCCCACCGGGAGTAGGATTCCCCCTTTCCTAGTAGAACTAGGAGCCCTTCCATGTAGTAGGAGTAGGAGAGAAGGAAAGGGAAGAGAGAAGGGAAGGAAGGAGGGGGTGCGGCCCCTCCCCCTAGTCCAATTCGGACTAGGCTTTGGGGGGGCGCGCGGCCTGCCCTAGGCAGCCCCTCTTTCTTTCCCGTATGGCCCAATAAGGCCCAAAACTTCTCCCCGGCGAATTCCCGTAACTCTCCAGTACTTCGATAAATACCCGAATCACTCGGAACCTTTCCGAACTCCGAATATAGTCGTCCAATATATCGATCTTTACGTCTCGACCATTTCGAGACTCCTTGTCATGTCCCCAATCTCATCCGGGACTCCGAACGCCTTCGGTACATCAAAACTCATAAACTCATAATATAACTGTCATCGAAACCTTAAGCGTGCGGACCCTACGGGTTCGAGAACTATGTAGACATGACCTAGAACTATTCTTGGTCAATAACCAATAGCGGAACCTGGATGCCCATATTGGCTCCTACATATTCTACGAAGATCTTTATCGGTCAAACCGCATAACAACATACTTTGTTCCCTTTGTCATCGGTATGTTACTTGCCCGAGATTCGATCGTCGGTATCCAATACCTAGTTCAATCTCGTTACCGGCAAGTCTCTTTACTCGTTACATAATGCATCATTCCGTAACTAACTAATTAGCTACATTGCTTGCAAGGCTTATAGTGATGTGCATTACCGAGAGGGCCCAGAGATACGTCTCCGACAATCGGAGTGACAAAACCTAATCTCGAAATACGCCAACCCAACATGTACCTTCGGAGACACCTGTAGTACTCCTTTATAATCACCCAGTTACGTTGTGACGTTTGGTAGCACCCAAAGTGTTCCTCCGGCAAACGGGAGTTGCATAATCTCATAGTTACAGGAACATGTATAAGTCATGAAGAAAGCAATAGCAACATACTAAACGATCAAGTGCTAGGCTAACGGAATGGGTCATGTCAATCACATCATTCTCCTAATGATGTGATCTCATTAATCAAATGACAACACATGTCTATGGTTAGGAAACATAACCATCTTTGATTAATGAGCTAGTCAAGTAGAGGCATACTAGTGACTATATGTTTGTCTATGTATTCACACATGTATTATGTTTTCGGTTAATACAATTCTAGCATGAATAATAAACATTTATCATGATATAAGGAAATAAATAATAACTTTATTATTGCCTCTAGGACATATTTCCTTCAGTCTCCCACTTGCACTAGAGTCAATAATCTAGTTCACATCACCATATGATTTAACACCAATATTCACATCTATATGTGATTAGTACCAATAGTTCACATCTTTATGTGACCAACAGCCAAAGGGTTTACTAGAGTCAATAATCTAGTTCACATCGCTATGTGATTAACACCCAAAGAGTACTAAGGTGTGATCATGTTTTGCTCGTGAGAGAAGCTTAGTCAGCGGGTCTGTCACATTCAGAGCCGTATGTATTTTGCAAATATTCTATGTCTACAATGCTCTGCACGAAGCTACTCTAGCTAATTGCTCCCACTTTCAATATGTATCCAGATTAAAACTTAGAGTCATCTGGATCGGTGTGAAAGCTTGCACCAATGTAACTCTTTACGACAGGCTCTTTTATCACCTCCATAATCGAGAAATATTTCCTTAGTCCTCACTAAGGATATTCTTGACCAATGTCCAGTGATCTACTTCTAGATCTCTATTGCACTCCCTTGCCAAACCAGGGCAGAGTATACAATAGGTCTGGTCCATAGCATGGCATACTTTTATAGAACCTATGACTGATGCATAGGGAATGACTTTCATTCTCTTTCTATTTTCTGCCATGGTCGGGTCTTGAGTCTTACTCAACTTCACACCTTGCAACACAGGCAAGAACTCCTTCTTTGACTGTTCCATTTTGAACTATTTCAAAAATTTATCAAGGTATGTACTCATTGAAAAATCTTATCAAGCATCTTGATCTATCTATATAGATCTTGATGCTCAATGTGTAAGCAGCTTCACCGAGGTCTTGCTTTGAAAAACTCTTATTCAAGTATCCTTTCATGCTATCCAAAATTTCCATATCATTTCCAATTAACAATATGTCATCCACATATAATATTAGAAATGCTACGGAGCTCCCACTCACTTTCTTGTAAATACATGCTTCTTCAAAAGTCTGTATAAAACCATATGCTTTGATCAACTCATCAAAGCGTATATTCCAACTCCGAGATGCTTGCACCAGTCCATTGATGGATCGCTGGAGCTTGCACATTTTGTTACCATCTTTAGGATTGACAAAATCTTCTGGTTGCATCATATACAACTCTTCTTTAAGAAAACCATTAAGGAATGCAGTTTTGACATCCATTTGCCAGGTTTCATAAATTGTGGCAATTGCTAACATGATTCAGACAGACTTAAGCATCGATACGAGTGAGAAAATCTCATCGTATTCAACACCTTGAACTTGTCGAAAACCTTTTGCAACAAGTCGAGCTTTAGTAGATAGTAACACTACTATCAATGACCGTCTTCCTCTTGAAAATCCATTTATTTAACATGGCTTGCTGATCATCAAGCAAGTCAATCAAAGTCCATACTTTGTTCTCATAGATGGATCTCATCTCAGATTTTATGGCCTCAAGCCATTTCATGGAATCTGGGCTCATCATCGCTTCCTCATAGTTCGTAGGTTCATCATGGTCTAGTAACATCACTTCCAGAACAGGATTACCGTACCACTCCGGTGCAGATCTTACTCTGGAAGACCTACGAGGTTCTGTAGTAACTTAATCTGAAGTTTCATGATCATCATCATTAACTTCCTCACTAATTGGTGTAGTAGTCACAGGAACAGATTTCTGTGATGAACTATTTTCCAATAAGGGAGCAGGTACAGTTACCTCATCAAGTTCTACTTTCCTCCCACTCACTTCTTTCGAGAGAAACTCCTTCTCTAGAAAGGATCTATTCTTAGCAACGAATGTTTTGCCTTCGGATCTGTGATAGAAGGAGTACCCAACAGTTCCCTTTGGGTATTCTATGAAGACGCACTTCTCCGATTTGGGTTCGAGCTTATCAGGTTGAAAACCTTTTTCATATAAGCATTGCAACTCCAAACTTTAAGAAACGACAGCTTAGGTTTACTGCTAAACTATAGTTCATACGGTGTCGTCTCAACGGATTTAGATGGTGCCCTATTTAAAGTGAATGCAGCTGTCTCTAATGCATAACCCCAAAACGATAGCGGTAAATCGGTAAGAGACATCATAGATCGCACCATATCCAATAAAGTGCGGTTACGACGTTCGGACACACCATAACGTTGTGGTGTTCTAGGTGACGTGAGCTGTGAAACTATTTCACATTGTTTTAATTGAAGACCAAACTCATAACTCAAATATTCGTCTTCGCGATCAGATCGTAGAAACTTTATTTTCTTGTTACGATGATTTTTTTCACGTCACTCTGAAATTCTTTGAACCTTTCAATTATTTCAGACTTATGTTTCATCAAGTAGATATACCCATATCTACTCAAATCATTTTGTGAAGGTCAGAAAATAACGATACTTGCCACGAGCATCAACACTCATTGGATCGCATACATCAGTATGTATTATTTCTAATAAGTCAGTAGCTCGTTCCATTGTTCCGGAGAACGGACTTTTTAGTCATCTTGCCCAAAAGGCACGGTTCGCAAGCATCAATATGATTCATAACCAAGTGATTCCGAAAATCCATCTTTTATGAAGTTTCTTCATGCGCTTTACACCAATATGACCTAAACGGCAGTGCCACAAATAAGTTGCACTATCATTATTAACTTTACATCTTTTTGGTTTCAATATTATGAATATGTGTATCACACGATCGAGATCCAACAAACCATTTTCATTGGGTGTATGACCATTGAAGGTTTTATTCATGTAAACAGAACAATAATTATTCTCTAACTTACATGAATAACCGTATTGCAATAAACATGATCAAATCATATTCATGCTCAACACAAACGCCAAATAACATTTATTTATGTTCAACACTAATCCCGAAAGTATAGGGAGTGTGCGATGATGATCATATCAATCTTGGAACTACTTCCAACACTCATCATCACTTCCCCTCAATTAGTTTCTGTTTATTCTGTAACTCCTGTTTCGAGTTACTAATCTTAGCAACCGAACAAGTATCATATACTCAGGGGCTACTATAAACACTAGTAAGGCACACATCAATAACCTGTATATCAAATATACTCTTGTTCACTTTGCCATCCTTCTTATCCACCAAATATTCAGGGCATTTCCGCTTCCAGTGACCATTTCCTTTGCAATAGAAGCACTTAGTTTCAGGCTTTGGTCCAGTTTTGGGCTTCTTCGCGAGAGTGACAACTTGCTTGTCATTCTAGTTGAAGTTCCCTTTCTTTCCCTGTGCCCTTTTCTTGAAACTAGTGATCTTGTCAACCATCAACACTTGATGCTCTTTCTTGATTTCTACCTTCGTCGATTTCAACATCACGAAGAACTTGGGAATCGTTTTCGTCATCCCTTGCATACTATAGTTCATCACAAAGTTCTACTAACTTGGTGATGGTGACTAGAGAACTCTGTCAATCACTATCTTATCTAGAAGATTAACTCCCACTTGATTCAAGCGATTGTAATACCCAGACAATCTGAGCACATGCTCAGTAGTTGAGCGATTCTCCTCCATCTTTTAGCCATAGAACTTGTTGGAGACTTCATATCTCTCAACTCGGGTATTTGCTTGAAATATTAACTTCAATTCCTGGAACATCTCATATGATCCATGATGTTCAAAACGTCTTTGAAGTCCCGATTCTAAGCCGTTAAACATGGTGCACTAAACTACCAAGTAGTCATCATATTGAGCTAGCCAAACGTTCATAACGTCTGCATCTTGCTCCTGCAATAGGTCTGTCACCTAGTGGTGCATCAAGGACATAATTCTTCTGTGCAGCAATGAGGATAAACCTCAGATCACGGATCCAATCCGCATCATTGCTACTAACATCTTTCAACACAATTTTCTCTAGGAACATATCAAAATAAACATATGAAAGCAACAACGCAAACTATTGATCTACAACATAATATGCAAAATACTACCAAGACTAAGTTCATGATAAATTAAAGTTCAATTAATCATATTACTTAAGAACTCCCACTTAGAAAGACATCCCTCTAATCCTCTAAGTGATTACGTGATCCATATCAACTACACCATGTCCGATCATCACGTGAGATGGAGTAGTTTCAACGGTGAACATCAATATGTTGATCATATCTACTATATGATTCACGCTCGACCTTTCGGTCTCCGTATTCCGAGGACATATCTGTATATGTTAGGCTCATCAAGTTTAACCCGAGTATTCCGCGTGTGCAACTGTTTTGCACCCGTTGTATTTGAACGTAGAGCCTATCACACCCGATCATCACGTGGTGTCTCAGCACGAAGAACTTTCGCAACGGTGCATACTCAGGGAGAACACTTCTTGATAATTAGTGAGAGATCATCTTAAAATGCTACCGTCAATCAAAGCAAAATAAGATGCATAAAGGATAAACATCACATGCAATCAATATAAGTGATATGATATGGCCATCATCATCTTGTGCTTGTGATCTCCATCTTTGAAGCACCGTCGTGATCACCATCGTCACCGGCGCGACACCTTGATCTCCATCGTAGCATCATTGTCGTTACGCCATCTATTGCTTCTACGACTATCGCTACCGCTTAGTGATAAAGTAAAGCAATTACAGGGCGTTTGCATTTCATACAATAAAGCGACAACCATATGGCTCCTGCCAGTTGCCGATAATTTCGGTTACAAAACATGATCATCTCATACAATAAAATATATCATCACGTCTTGACCATATCACATCACAACATGCCCTGCAAAAACAAGTTAGACGTCCTCTACTTTGTTGTTGCAAATTTTACGTGGCTGCTACGGGCTGAGCAAGAACCGTTCTTACCTACGCATCAAAACCACAACGATAGTTCGTCAAGTTGGTGCTGTTTTAACCTTCGCAAGGACCGGGCGTAGCCACACTCGGTTCAACTAAAGTTGGAGAAACAGACACCCGCTAGTCACTTGTGTGCATAGCACGGCGGTAAAACCAGTCTCGCGTAAGCGTACGCGTAATGTCGGTCCGAGCCGCTTCATTCAACAATACCGCTGAACAAAAGTATGACATGCTGGTAAGCAGTATGACTTGTATCGCCCACAACTCACTTGTGTTCTACTCGTGCATATAACATCAACGCATAAAACCTAGGCTCGGATGCCACTGTTGGGGAACGTAGTAATTTCAAAAATTTCCTACACACATGCAAGATCATGGTGATGGCATAGCAACGAGAGGGTAGAGTATTGTCCACGTACCCTCGTAGACCGTAAGCGGAAGCGTTATGATAACGCGGTTGATGTAGTCGTACGTCTTCATGATCCGACCGATCCAAGTACCGAACGTACGGCACCTCCGAGTTCAGCACACGTTCAGCTCGATGACGATCCCCGGACTCCGATCCAGCAAAGTGTCGGGGATGAGTTCCGTCAGCACGACGGCGTGGTGACGATGATGATGCTCTACCAGCGCAGGGCTTCGCCTAAACTCCGCGACGATATGACCGAGGTGGAATATGGTGGAGGGGGGCACCGCACACGGCTAAGGAACGATCCGTAGATCAACTTGTGTGTCATGGGGTGCCCCCCTGCCCCCGTATATAAAGGAGTGGAGGAGGGGGAGGGCCGGCCCTCTCTATGGCGCGCCCTAGGGGAGTCCTACTCCCACCGGGAGTAGGATTCCCCCTTTCCTAGTAGAACTAGGAGCCCTTCCATGTAATAGGAGTAGGAGAGAAGGAAAGGGAAGAGAGAAGGGAAGGAAGGAGGGGGTGCGGCCCCTCCCCCTAGTCCAATTCGGACTAGGCTTTGGGGGGGCGCGCGGCCTGCCCTAGGCAACCCCTCTCTCTTTCCCGTATGGCCCAATAAGGCCCAAAACTTCTCCCCGGCGAATTCCCGTAACTCTCCGGTACTCCGATAAATACCCGAATCACTCGGAACCTTTTCGAACTCCAAATATAGTCGTCCAATATATCGATCTTTACGTCTCGACCATTTCGAGACTCCTCATCATGTCCCCGATCTCATCCGGGACTCCGAACTCCTTCGGTACATCAAAACTCATAAACTCATAATATAATTGTCATCGAAACCTTAAGCGTGCGGACCCTACGGGTTCGAGAACTATGTAGACATGACCTAGAACTATTATTGGTAAATAACCAATAGCGGAACCTGGATGCCCATATTGGCTCCTACATATTCTACGAAGATCTTTATCGGTCAAACCGCATAACAACATACTTTGTTCCCTTTGTCATCGGTATGTTACTTGCCTGAGATTCGATCGTCGGTATCCAATACCTAGTTCAATCTCGTTACCGGCAAGTCTCTTTACTCATTACATAATGCATCATTCCGTAACTAACTCATTAGCTACATTGCTTGCAAGGCTTATAGTGATGTGCATTACCGAGAGGGCCCAGAGATACATCTCCGACAATCGGAGTGACAAAACCTAATCTCGAAATACGCCAACCCAACATGTACCTTCGGAGACACCTGTAGTACTCCTTTATAATCACCCAGTTACGTTGTGACGTTTGGTAGCACCCAAAGTGTTCCTCCGGCAAACGGGAGTTGCATAATCTCATAGTTACAGGAACATGTATAAGTCATGAAGAAAGCAATAGCAACATACTAAATGATCAAGTGCTAGGCTAACGGAATGGGTCATGTCAATCACATCATTCTCCTAATGATGTGATCCCATTAATCAAATGACAACACATGTCTATGGTTAGAAAACATAACCATCTTTGATTAATGAGCTAGTCAAGTAGAGGCATACTAGTGACTATATGTTTGTCTATGTATTCACACATGTATTATGTTTCCGGTTAATACAATTCTAGCATGAATAAGAAACATTTATCATGATATAAGGAAATAAATAATAACTTTATTATTGCCTCTAGGGCATATTTCCTTCAACACGCACGCACACATACACAAGATTGATGATCGGGGTTCTGTCGATCGCCAGTTGGGTAGAATTCTGTTATTTTCTGCTGTCATTTTTAGCAACCTGTAGGTTAAGACAGAAATTTGTCGATACATCATGACAAAGCAAAGTTGCACAAATATTTGATATTATCTCACACATTGCAGGGAGATATCGCAAACCAGTTAACTGATACATCAGGTATTCATGGGTAAAATAATAATCGACAAAGCAACAAAGGAATCATCAAGGATGGAGCGGCTAAATCCATTAACACCTGGGCGTGAAAATAACTGCCTTCTCATCCGGGGAGATCTGGAAGATTTGCACCAACATAAGAGCATCATGGAGCTGCTATGACATGCTTCAGGTCATATTATTCTTCTAGCATATACCTGTACGTGGTGTGGATGTTCTTGCACCAGTACCTCGTGGTGCTGGCCATGCTAGTTGTCAGCGCGACGTCGCCCGGCTCAATCTGCTCAGAGGCGTGTTCGTCGTGGGCGATGCACACCACCGCGTCAGTCCGATGCACCTTCTTCTTCTTCTACTGCAACGGCTCGGCCTTCGGGGCGTCAATGGTCAGGTCTCACCATGGTCGAGTCCGCCACGAGCTGCCGGGCTCCCCGTGCGGTGACTGATGCTCGCCTGGTGCCAATTCTATCGGTCAATGGAGGAAGATCGCGTCGAACGGGTGGAATGGCAGATGGGCACGGAGGATATTGGATGGCACGGCAGACGGAGGTTGGGGCGAGATCGCAAAACACGGCGGAGGGGATGCATTGATCATGATGGATGGCGAGGTCCCGCGCAATAGCCGCCAGGTAACAATAGAGCACATGAGCGATTGTGCACGGGGCCATCCCGAAGCTTTTCAGGTCAGATCACATGGAGCGATTGTGCGTTGGGTTTTATACAATTGGAAGCCCAATGGAAAGCATGACTGATTGGATGTATATTTGCCAGTACTGACAGAGATTTTTGGAGGTATAGATGGAAGGGATCGAGAGAGATTTTAGGAGGTATAGATGGAAGGGATCGAGAGATATTAGCGTAGGGATCCCACGAGAGT
Organism: Triticum aestivum; assembly: GCF_018294505.1. NCBI lineage: Eukaryota > Viridiplantae > Streptophyta > Magnoliopsida > Poales > Poaceae > Triticum > Triticum aestivum. The sequence goes on along the minus strand of NC_057803.1, from coordinate 660,310,239 downwards.
CGTGCATGCGTGGGTTTTCCCGTGATCTACGTTTGATTTGGAGGAAACTATGCTGCGGGAGGAAGACCTTCCGGTTTTAAAGTTGGTGGAGGTGAAAAATCGGAAGAGGGGGAGGGGAACGTACGTCGGGGGTGACGAAGAGGTCGGACGAAACGTAAGACGGGAGACGGAACACGCCGTTTCTTTTAGATAGTATATATAGATATAGATATATAGATAGATAGATATAGATAGATAGATAGAATAAAATAAAAAGTAGAGATTCACAGTAAACTCCATTAATTTATATATAGTAATCACTAACATTTATAGAAGGATAAATGGACTGCCATATACATACTCCATCAAACCTGTTTTTCTAGCTTTGTCCTTGACCACTGTGATTGAATCTTTCTCCGAATCACTATGTCTACGATTATTATGCTGATTGGCCTCATACGGCGACTCCACTAGAGTTGCTGTCAGCGGTCATGTGAGTGTCCATTGTTTTCGGGCGCAGATCCTCTGTCACCTGGCTTAGTTCAGAGAATCTCGATGCAGACTCTACTCGACAAAAGCTCACTAGTTGCGTGGCATGGCGAGAGGGACAAGTGTCCTATTTACTTTTCTGTTCTACCCAGTTAAGTACAGTACTCTGCTAAGTGTGAGCTTAAACACACATTCGCGTAGGAGTATGTGCTTTGTTGTGGGTAATTTGGAACTGCAGAAATGATTTGGCTTTTAACAGAACAACAAATATTCATTTTTTGCAGATTTTATTTTGAGCTACTGCATTGATCCGTATGTGGTCATTACTCACTCCGACGGAGGCCAGGGAGCGTTTGGTTACTGGATCTGTCCGGTGGGAGATGGTAGCGCGGGATATCTTTAACCGGTTTGGATGACGGTCATGTAATAGGATAAACGATTAGTTTATCTATCTTTGTTATGCCAGCCGGTTGTGGTTTTTGGGCTTTTTATTTTTGGCGTTGTGGCTCTTTATGAGCTTGCCGTTATTTTGTTTTCAGACTATAAGACCTTGTTAAACCTCTTTATTTATCTATTAATGTGACCGTATACATCGTTCTAATGCAGAGGTCGGGGAGTCCTCTTTTCTAAAAAAAAGAAAAAAAAATGTGAGCTTAAGCAAAGAACTGCTGAGCATTGGGTTTCCTAAACAATAACAACAAGAAGAAGACAGTGATGAGGAGCAGGCACAGCCGGCACTGATGAATGACGACGATGGGTCTCCGAACAAGAGAGACACAGATCGATCCCGTGCATGTGCGGAGTCGTACCTGTTGAGTAAATAGGCAATTTCTCGATTAAATTAATCCATGAGTAAATCACTAGCATGGCATTGATTAAGTTGATGACGTATTCACTCTGATCTAAACATGCACGTACTAAACAAACAGTAGACAAATCTACACATACTGCTAGTACTGCTAATATGAAAATAATCAGGAGCGGGATAAACGAGTTATACCCTCCAGTAGGCCACGCAGAGGCCGCGGCTTTGGTGGCAGCAGCGGCGTCCTCGGCGACCTTCTTGTCGGCTTCAGCTTTCTCGGCGGCGGCACGGTCGGCGTCGGTGGACATGGTGATGACGAAGGCGACGCGGACGTAGAGGAAGTAGACGATCGGAAGCGAGCAGTCGCGTAATCGCTGCCCAAAAACCTATTCACCCCTCACCCCGTACAGGAACCAGAAGGGCGTGGTTTCGGAGACCTGCTCTCCCGTCGACCGTGTACGTGGCGGACGGGATGGAGTCACCGGCGGCAGCAGCAGCAAAGGAACGACGGTGGGCGTGCGCGTGAGCAGATGTGATCTGTTCGTGGCGGCTAGGGTTAGGAGACACCGCATACTTATAGGCGCAGCCGCGTGGAGAGACGTGGGCTCGACCCACGTCCGAGTCCGTGACAGCCCACGATCCAACGTCTCAGATCGTGGCCCAGCTGTCAGAAAACTAGCGCGTAGGTGTGAGCTCAGCTCGGCTCAATCCCGCAACCCGCGGCGCGTCGTGACGAGGCGTGGCGTGGCGAGGCGGGCGGCGGAGGAGGAGTGCGCGAGGGCCTCTTCTCTTCTCAAGCTCCAATAGCATGTAGAAGAGAAACCCTTATAAACCACTCCAACTCTCCTTCCACTTCCGGGGTGGGACTAAACTTCCCACCACACCTAATGCCATATAACCCACATGGGCCCTTAGAGATTTTTCAGAAATTGCAATATGGGCCTAGAGCCCATCTCAGATTTCAGCAATCCCCCACCAGATCTCGAGGGCCCATTGTGTCCTCTGTTCCAATTGCTGTTTCGATATACCAGTGTTTCAGTAAAGACCTGTTAAGGTTGAACTTCACCTAGAACAAGTGGCTACACTCCTTCACAACTGAACAATGGACTATGCCTTGAATTGTCAGTTTGGCATAAAGAAGTTTCACTACATGTCTTACTAGTACTAGACTGCCGAAGGCTGACCCCTCGGGTGAAGCATATAAGTCACACTCCTGACCTATTCATGAGCTTACTAGAGATCACCCCAATCTCATAGACTGTGACCAGCAGTCGGGCTCATATAGGTGTGTTCCTCCAAAGATCGCTCTGTAGGATAGCATCTTGCTTTTATAAGCTTTGGAACACATTGAGACCGTAGTCATCCTACCATACAGTATCGAGAGTATTGCATCTCCAACGGAGTGGGTTAGTATAGTTACTCTCCTCAGTTCACCACTGGCTTGTTTTCCCAGGTCCTAGTTCACGGGATCTCCGATCATATAGGTTGGGTTACCACCATGGCAACTCATGTGGGTCTCATACCCATCTCCCTCGATGCATTATCTATCACAACACGTGATAGCCCTTTTGTAAAGGGATCTGCCAGATTCTTAGCCGTATGGACATAGTCCAATGCTATCACTCCGGAGTTTCTTAATTTTCTGACAGCTTTTAATCTCATTCTTATGTGTTTGGTGGACTTCATATTGTCCTTTGAACTCTTCACCTTGGTGATGACAGTCTGATTGTCACAGTTCATAAGGATAGCCGGAACCGGTTTATCAACCAATGGCAAGTCCATCAAAAGATCTCGAAGCCATCTCGCTTCAACACCAGATGTGTCTAATGCCGTTAATTCTGCTTCCATTGTCGATCTCGTTAAGATCGTTTGCTTGCAAGACTTCCAGGAAACAGCGCCACCTCCAAGAGTAAACATATACCCAGTTGTGGCCTTCATCTCATCAGCATCAGAGATCCAATTCGCATCACTATACCCTTCAAGTACCGACGGGTATCCGGTATAGTGAAGTCCATAGTTCATAGTACCTTTCAGATAGCGCATAACTCTCTCAACAGCATGCCAATGTACATCACCCGGTTTGGAAACAAACCGGCTCAGTTTGCTCACAGCAAACGCGATGTCAGGCCTCGTTGCGCTCGCTAGGTACATCAGTGAACCAATGATTTGAGAGTATCTCAATTGACCTTTAGCCATGCCTTTGGACTTTCGAATCAATACGCTAGGATCATATGGTGTTTGAGATGGTGTGCAGTCCGAATATCCAAATATCCAAATATGGTGTTTGAGAGTATCTCAATTGATCTTTAGCCATGCCAACGCTTGAAGTATGTACCGGTAAACTTATCCGGTTTCAGTGCAGCGGCAAAACCACTTGCCGAGAAATTCCTACACATAATAGGTTTTTGGATTGTTGAGTAAATAGGCAATTTCTCGATTAAATTAATCCATGAGTAAATCACTAGCATGGCATTGACTAAGTTGATGACGTACTGACTCTGATCTAAACATGCACGTACTAAGCAAACAGTAGACAAATCTACACATACTGCTAGTACTGCTAATATGAAAATAATCAGGAGCGGGATAAACGAGTTATACCCTCCAGTAGGCCACGCAGAGGCCGCGGCTTTGGTGGCAGCAGCGGCGTCCTCGGCGACCTTCTTGTCGGCTTCAGCTTTCTCGGCGGCGGCACGGTCGGCGTCGGTGGACATGGTGATGATGAAGGCGACGCGAACGTAGAGGAAGTAGACGATCGGAAGCGAGCAGTCGCGTAATCGCTGCCCAAAAACCTATTCGCCCCTCACCCCGTACAGGAACCAGAAGGGCGTGGTTTCGGAGACCTGCTCTCCCGTCGACCGTGTACGTGGCGGACGGGATGGAGTCACCGGCGGCAGCAGCAGCAAAGGAACGACGGTGGGCGTGCGCGTGAGCAGATGTGATCTGTTCGTGGCGGCTAGGGTTAGGAGACACCGCATACTTATAGGCGCAGCCGCGTGGAGAGACGTGGGCTCGACCCACGTCCGAGTCCGTGACAGTCCACGATCCGACGTCTCAGATCGTGGCCCAGCTGTCAGAAAACTCTCCGTTAGTGACTGGCAAAAATAAGCGCGTAGGTGTGAGCTCGGCTCGGCTCAATCCCGCAACCCGCGGCGCGTCGTGACGAGGCATGGCGTGGCGAGGCGGGCGGCGGAGGAGGAGTGCGCGAGGGCCTCTTCTCTTCTCAAGCTCCAATAGCATGTAGAAGAGAAACCCTTATAAACCACTCCAACTCTCCTTCCACTTCCGGGGTGGGACTAAACTTCCCACCACACCTAGTGCCATATAACCCACATGGGCCCTTAGAGATTTTTCAGAAATTGCAATATGGGCCTAGAGCCCATCTCAGATTTCAGCAATCCCCCACCAGATCTCGAGGGCCCATTGTGTCCTCTGTTCCAATTGCTGTTTCGATATACCAGTGTTTCAGTAAAGACCTGTTAAGGTTGAACTTCACCTAGAACAAGTGGCTACACTCCTTCACAACTGAACAATGGACTATGCCTTGAATTGTCAGTTTGGCGTAAAGAAGTTTCACTACATGTCTTACTAGTACTAGGCTGCCGAAGGCTGACCCCTTGGGTGGAGCATATAAGTCACACTCCTGGCCTATTCATGAGCTTACTAGAGATCACCCCAATCTCATAGACTGTGACCAGCAGTCGGGCTCATATAGGTGTGTTCCTCCAAAGATCGCTCTGTAAGATAGCATCTTGCTTTTATAAGCTTTGGAACACATTGAGACCGTAGTCATCCTACCATACAGTATCGAGAGTATTGCATCTCCAACGGAGTGGGTTAGTATAGTTACTCTCCTCAGTTCACCACTGGCTTGTTTTCCCAGGTCCTAGTTCACGGGATCTCCGATCACATAGGTTGGGTTACCACCATGGCAACTCATGTGGGTCTCATACCCATCTCCCTCGATGCATTATCTATCACAACACGTGATAGCCCTTTTGTAAAGGGATGTGCCAGATTCTTAGCCGTATGGACATAGTCCAACGCTATCACTCCGGAGTTTCTTAATTTTCTGACAGCTTTTAATCTCATTCTTATGTGCTTGGTGGACTTCATGTTGTCCTTTGAACTCTTCACCTTGGTGATGACAGTCTGATTGTCACAGTTCATAAGGATAGCCGGAACCGGTTTATCAACCAATGGCAAGTCCATCAAAAGATCTCGAAGCCATCTCGCTTCAACACCAGATGTGTCTAATGCCGTTAATTCTGCTTCCATTGTCGATCTCGTTAAGATCGTTTGCTTGCAAGACTTCCAGGAAACAGCGCCACCTCCAAGAGTAAACATATACCCAGTTGTGGCCTTCATCTCATCAGCATCAGAGATCCAATTCGCATCACTATACCCTTCAAGTACCGACGGGTATCCGGTATAGTGAAGTCCATAGTTCATAGTACCTTTCAGATAGCGCATAACTCTCTCAACAGCATGCCAATGTACATCACCCGGTTGGAAACAAACCGGCTCAGTTTGCTCACAGCAAACGCGATGTCAGGCCTCGTTGCGCTCGCTAGGTACATTAGTGAACCAATGATTTGAGAGTATCTCAATTGATCTTTAGCCATGCCTTTGGACTTTTGAATCAATACGCTAGGATCATATGGTGTTTGAGATGGTGTGCAGTCCGAATATCCAAAACGACTCAACACCTTCTCAACGTAATGGGATTGCAGAAGTGTGATCCCACCCTCATTATCTCTCAGTAGCTTGATGTTCAAGATAACATCAGCCACACCAAGGTCTTTCATCTCAAAGTTCTGAGATAAAAACGATTTGACCTCCTCAATGACTTTGAGGTTTGTTCCGAATATCAGTATGTCATCAACATACAAGCACAGTATAACTCCTTCGCCGCCACCATGGCGATAGTATACACATTTGTCAGCCTCATTAACAACGAAACCAACAGATGTCAGAGTTGTATTAAACTTATCATGCCATTGCTTAGGTGCTTGTTTCAGGCCATATAAAGATTTTATCAACCTACACACCTTTCTTTCCTGACCATCTATCACAAAGCCATCAGGCTGTTGCATGTAGATTTCCTCCTTTAGCTCTCCATTTAGAAAAGCCGTCTTAACATCCATCTGATGGACGAGAAGACCATGTGAGGCCGCCAACGAGAGTAATACTCGAATGGTGGTCAGTCTAGCCACAGGTGAATAAGTATCAAAGAAATCTTCCTCTTCTTGCTGGTCATAGCCCTTGGCCACAAGCCTAGCCTTGTACTTTTCAATCGTACCATCGGGCCTAAGCTTCTTTTTGAACACCCACTTACATCCCAGTGGTTTGCAACCATAGGGACGGTCAGTGATCTCCCATGTCCCTTTAGCCATGATGGAATCCATCTCGCTACGGACCGCATCCTTCCAGTAGTCAGCTTCTGGAGAGGCATACGCTTCTGAAATAGAAGTGGGAGTATCATCCACGAGGTACACGAAGAAATCATCACCAAAGGTCTTTGCAGTCCTTTGTCTCTTGCCCCTACCAAGGGTTTCCTCGTCATCCTCCTCGGGATTTTCATCATGTGTTTGTTCATAATATTCCATAGGGATGGCAGGTTCAGGAGTCTCCTCAGATTCCTGTCTAGAAGTGCTTTGCATATCTCTCATAGGAAAAATATCCTCAAAGAATGTAGCATCCTTAGACTCCATAATTGTACCGATCTTCTGGTCAGGTACCTCAGATTTCACTACTAGAAATCTATAGCCAACGCTGTTCTTAGCGTAGCCCAAATTAATGCAGTCCACGGTCTTATGTCCAAGCTTACGCTTTTTGGGGATCGACACGTTGACTTTCGCCAAACAGCCCCAAGTGCGCAAGTACGAGAGTGTCGTCCTTCTCTTTGCCCATTTCTCATAGGGAGTGATCTCACTATCCTTTGTCGGAACTTTATTCAGGACATGACATGCCGTCAATATAGCCTCCCCCCACCATGCCTTGGATAAACCCGATGTATCTAACATGGCGTTAACCAAATCAGTTAGAGTACGGTTTTTCCGCTCGGCAACCCCGTTTGACTGGGGTGAATAGGGAGGCGTCCTCTCATGAATAATGTCGTGTTCCGCACAGAAGGAATCAAACTCACTCGAGAAGTACTCTCCACCACGATCTGACCGAACTCGTTTAATTTTCTTTTCAAGTTGATTTTCAACTTCTGCCTTATAGATTTTAAAGTAGTGTAGAGCCTCATCTTTAGTATTTAACAGATACACATAGCAATATCTAGTGGAATCATCTATCAATGTCATGAAGTATCTCTTTCCACCTTTAGTCAACACACCATTCATCTCACAAAGATCAGAATGTATGAGTTCTAATGGTGCCAGGTGTCTCTCCTCCGCGGCCTTATGAGGCTTGCGAGGTTGCTTAGCTTGCACACATGAAAGGCACTTAGAACCTTTGGCTAAAGTGAAACTCGGGATTAAATCCAACTTGGCTAGCCGCGTCATAACACCAAAACTAATGTGACAAAGACGTGAATGCCAAACTTCAGATTCATTAACATTCGAATAAATATGGTTCACGACTTTATTACAAAAATCTGCGAGGGAAAGGCGGAACATCCCTCCGCTCTCATAACCTTTTCCAACAAAGAGTCCATATTTTGTAACAACTAATTTATTAGACTCGAAAACCAACTTAAACCCTTCTCTACATAGAAGGGAGCCACTAACGAGGTTCTTCTTGATGGCGGGGACATGCTGCACGTTCTTCAGCTGCACGATCCTTCCCGAAGTAGACTTCAGATCGACCGTGCCAACACCATGAACAGAAGCACTCGCGCCATTCCCCATCAATACGGACCCGTGACCTGTGACCTGGTAAGAAGTGAACAATGAAATGTCAGCACACACATGAACACCTGCACCTGTGTCCACCCACCAATCGTTGGGTTGAAACACTGAAAAAATAGTAAATAAATTACCGTACCCAGATGCACCATTCTCATTGTTGCCCACAATCATGTTGACAGACTTGGAGTCCTGTCCTGACTTCTTGTACTTGTTTGGGCACTTGTTGGCCCAATGTTCAACCGAACCACAAGTAAAGCAGCCCTCGTCCTTCTTGTTCTTCTTGAAGGTCTTCTTACCCTTCTTCTTAAAGTCGGTATTGTGTTGGACACCGTTCTTTCCCTTGGGCTTGTGGGAGTTGAAGTTCTTCTGGTTCACCATGTTGGCAACAGAAGTCCCTTCGGCCCCTTTTCCGTGCGAGTCTTTTGCCCTCGAATTCTGCTCAACACTCAGATGGCCAATGACATCCTCCACAGAGAATTCACGCCTCTGATGTTTCAAAGTGGTGGCAAAGTTCCTCCAGGAATTAGGGAGCTTAGCGATTATGCAGCCCGCGACAAACTTGCCCGGTAACTCGCACTTGAGAAGCTCAAGTTCCTTAACAATGCATATTATCTCATGAGCCTGCTCCAATACAGGACGGTTTTCAACCATCTTGTAATCGTGGAACTGCTCTATAATATACATCTCGCTCCCTGCATCGGCGGCCCCGAATTTAGATTCGAGCGCCTCCCACAAGTCCTTGGCGACATGCACATGTAAATATGCGTCGACCAGTTTATCTCCGATCACGCTAAGAACTGCTCCGAGAAACACAACGGTAGCCTCCTTGAACGCCTTCTCCTGTTCAGGAGCAATCGTTCCCGTGGAGACACCGGTGACCCAGAACACGTTCATAGCCGTGAGCCATAACGTGGTCTTAGTCTGCCAACGCTTGAAGTATGTACCGGTAAACTTATCCGGTTTCAGTGCAGCGGCAAAGCCACTTGCCGAGAAATTCCTACACATAATAGGTTTTTGGATTGTTGAGTAAATAGGCAATTTCTCGATTAAATTAATCCATGAGTAAATCACTAGCATGGCATTGACTAAGTTGATGACGTACTCACTCTGATCTAAACATGCACGTACTAAGCAAACAGTAGACAAATCTACACATACTGCTAGTACTGCTAATATGAAAATAATCAGGAGCGGGATATACGAGTTATACCCTCCAGTAGGCCACGCAGAGGCCGCGGCTTTGGTGGCAGCAGCGGCGTCCTCGGCGACCTTCTTGTCGGCTTCAGCTTTCTCGGCGGCGGCACGGTCGGCGTCGGTGGACATGGTGATGATGAAGGCGACGCGGACGTAGAGGAAGTAGACGATCGGAAGCGAGCAGTCGCGTAATCGCTGCCCAAAAACCTATTCGCCCCTCACCCCGTACAGGAACCAGAAGGGCGTGGTTTCGGAGACCTGCTCTCCCGTCGACCGTGTACGTGGCGGACGGGATGGAGTCACCGGCGGCAGCAGCAGCAAAGGAACGACAGTGGGCGTGCGCGTGAGCAGATGTGATCTGTTCGTGGCGGCTAGGGTTAGGAGACACCGCATACTTATAGGCGCAGCCGCGTGGAGAGACGTGGGCTCGACCCACGTCCGAGTCCGTGACAGCCCACGATCCGACGTCTCAGATCGTGGCCCAGCTGTCAGAAAACTCTCCGTTAGTCACTGGCAAAAATAAGCGCGTAGGTGTGAGCTCGGCTCGGCTCAATCCCGCAACCCGCGGCGCGTCGTGACGAGGCGTGGCATGGCGAGGCGGGCGGCAGAGGAGGAGTGCGCGAGGGCCTCTTCTCTTCTCAAGCTCCAATAGCATGTAGAAGAGAAACCCTTATAAACCACTCCAACTCTCCTTCCACTTCCGGGGTGGGACTAAACTTCCCACCACACCTAGTGCCATATAACCCACATGGGCCCTTAGAGATTTTTCAGAAATTGCAATATGGGCCTAGAGCCCATCTCAGATTTCAGCAATCCCCCACCAGATCTCGAGGGCCCATTGTGTCCTCTGTTCCAATTGCTGTTTCGATATACCAGTGTTTCAGTAAAGACCTGTTAAGGTTGAACTTCACCTAGAACAAGTGGCTACACTCCTTCACAACTGAACAATGGACTATGCCTTGAATTGTCAGTTTGGCGTAAAGAAGTTTCACTACATGTCTTACTAGTACTAGGCTGCCGAAGGCTGACCCCTCGGGTGGAGCATATAAGTCACACTCCTGACCTATTCATGAGCTTACTAGAGATCACCCCAATCTCATAGACTGTGACCAGCAGTCGGGCTCATATAGGTGTGTTCCTCCAAAGATCGCTCTGTAGGATAGCATCTTGCTTTTATAAGCTTTGGAACACATTGAGACCGTAGTCATCCTACCATACAATATCGAGAGTATTGCATCTCCAACGGAGTGGGTTAGTATAGTTACTCTCCTCAGTTCACCACTGGCTTGTTTTCCCAGGTCCTAGTTCACGGGATCTCCGATCATATAGGTTGGGTTACCACCATGGCAACTCATGTGGGTCTCATACCCATCTCCCTCGATGCATTATCTATCACAACACGTGATAGCCCTTTTGTAAAGGGATCTGCCAGATTCTTAGCCGTATGGACATAGTCCAACGCTATCACTCCGGAGTTTCTTAATTTTCTGACAGCTTTTAATCTCATTCTTATGTGTTTGGTGGACTTCATGTTGTCCTTTGAACTCTTCACCTTGGTGATGACAGTCTGATTGTCACAGTTCATAAGGATAGCCGGAACCGGTTTATCAACCAATGGCAAGTCCATCAAAAGATCTCGAAGCCATCTCGCTTCAACACCAGATGTGTCTAATGCCGTTAATTCTGCTTCCATTGTCGATCTCGTTAAGATCGTTTGCTTGCAAGACTTCCAGGAAACAGCGCCACCTCCAAGAGTAAACATATACCCAGTTGTGGCCTTCATCTCATCAGCATCAGAGATCCAATTCGCATCACTATACCCTTCAAGTACCGACGGGTATCCGGTATAGTGAAGTCCATAGTTCATAGTACCTTTCAGATAGCGCATAACTCTCTTGCAAACTCATCCCAGTACTTTCTTTTGATTTTTCTCTACTACGACCCGTCAGCGGGTGCTCTCAACTTCCCGTCTTTCTTACGGTCCTCACTGTGCCATCGCATCAACTTGGCATGCTCTCCGTTTCTGAACAGACGTTTCAACCGTGGTATTATAGGAGCATACCACATCACCTTCGCAGGAACCCTCTTCCTGGGGGGCTCGCCGTCAACATCACCAGGGTCATCTCGTCTGATCTTATACCGTAATACACCACATACCGGGCATGCGTTCAGATCCTTGTACGCACCGCGGAAGAGGATGCAGTCATTAGGGCATGCATGTATCTTCTGCACCTCCAATCCTAGAGGGCATACGACCTTCTTTGCTGCGTATGTACTATCGGGCAATTCGTTATCCTTTGGAAGCTTCTTCTTCAATATTTTCAGTAGCTTCTCAAATCCTTTGTCAGGCACGGCATTATCTGCCTTCCACTGCAGCAATTCCAGTACGGTACCGAGCTTTGTGTTGCCATCTTCGCAATTAGGGTACAACCCTTTTTTGTGGTCCTCTAACATGCGATCGAACTTCAGCTTCTCCTTTTGACTTTCGCATTGCGTCCTTACATCGACAATGACCCGACGGAGATTATCATCATCGGGCACATCGTCTGGTTCCTCTTGATCTTCAGCAGCTTCGCCCGTTGCAGCATCATCGTGCACATCGTCTGGTTCCTCTTGATCTTCAGTAGCATCACCGTATTCAGGGGGCACATAGTTGTCATCATACTCTTCTTCTTCGCCGTCTTCCATCATAACCCCTATTTCTCCGTGCCTCGTCCAAACATTATAGTGTGGCATGAAACCCTTGTAAAGCAGGTGGGTGTGGAGGATTTTCTGGTCAGAGTAAGACTTCGTGTTCCCACATATAGGGCATGGACAACACATAAAACCATTCTGCTTGTTTGCCTCAGCCACTTCGAGAAAATCATGCACGCCCTTAATGTACTCGGAGGTGTGTCTTGAACCGTACATCCATTGCCGGTTCATCTGCGTGCATTATATATAATTAAGTGTGTCAAAAATCATTACAGAACATCATGAATAGATAATTAAGTGACCAAATTAATAGAAATTCATCATCACATTAAAACCAAAGTACATACATAGTTCTCATCTAACAACATAAAGCTCTACAGAGCATCTAAATTAATTAAACCATACACTGAAACTATGTAAAACATTTCAATGCGAAAACAAATGCGATCATAGTCGCAACCAATGTAACAACTGATCCAACGGCATAATGATACCAAGCCTCGGTATGAATGGCATATTTTCTAATCTTTCTAATCTTCAAGCGCATTGCATCCATCTTGATCTTGTGATCATCGACGACATCCGCAACATGCAACTCCAATATCATCTTCTCCTCCTCAATTTTTCTAATTTTTTCCTTCAACAAATTGTTTTCTTCTTCAACTAAATTTAACCTCTCGACAATAGGGTCGGTTGGAATTTCCGGTTCAACAACCTCCTAGATAAATAAAATATATGTCACGTTGGTCGGCATAATTGTCATAAACAATAGATGAACCAATAGTTATGAAAAGATAATATATACCACATCTGAATCATAGACAGGACGAGGGCCGACGGGGGCGGATACCAAAACCATCGCACTATATAAGATGCAATAATAAAAATAAGAAAATTATACAAGTATCTATATAAATATACAAGTAAGTTTTTTTTTCCTTTCAGAAAGAAGATAAGAACAAGAGGCTCACCACGGTGGTGCCGGCGACGAGATCGGCGCGGGCGATCGACGGCGGTGAAGACGGGGACGGGACGTGACGGACCGCTAAACCTAGACAAATATTAAGGAAAATGGAGCTTGGAGGTCGAGCTTGGAGAGGAGAAAGCTTAAGTAGTGTGGCCCGGGCATTCTATCGAACACCTCGTGTGCATAGGAGGTGAGCTAGAGCACCACAAAGCTCTCCCCTCGCCGGCCACGAAAAACAGAGCACTGGGAGTGCTCTGCTCGCGGGGCATATATAGGCAATTAATTGGTCCCGGTTCAACCGGGACCAAAGGCTTCAGGAGCAAGGCACATTGGTCCCGGTTCGTCCCACCAACCGGGACCAAAAGGTCCAGACGAACCGGGACCAATGGCCCACGTGGCCCGGCCGGCCCCCGGGGCTAACGAACCGGGTCCAATGCCCCCATTGGTCCCAGTTCTGGATTGAACCGGGATTAATGGGCTGACCCAGCCTGGACCATTGCCCCCTTTTCTACTAGTGTAGCAATCCAGTGCCATGATCAATATATAATTGTAACGCGGTTGATTTGTAACTTTCTACTATTAATGAGAAAAGAAGGTCATTAATTTTTTATTCCCTTTTTTTGTATTGTGAAGGCTACAAATATTACCACACTTTTGCATCTTTTATATGCTACTAAGCCCCGCAACAATCGTGCGGGGTGTCATCTAATTCATGTTATACGGTGTGCGCTTAAAAAAAACAAGATAAGAAATCAATTCCAACAGCCATAGGAAACACAATACAGCATCCACCTAGAGTCCTAGACGGACCCCACTAGCAATCCCAATCCAGGATACATATGGCTCCTCTGCCCACGCCACAGCCACCACACGTCCACACGGCCATACGGGACGTGAGAAGCGAAGCAGAGCAGAGCAGGGCAGCGAGATGTGGAGCTCCGACTCCGAGCCCGACTATGCAGCCGGCGGCGCCACCGCATCGTCCTCCACCTGCTCATCCAACCCGTCGACACCACCGCTTCCTTGCCCGCCCCAGCCTCCGCCACGCCGCCACAAGAACATTGCGGGTGTGGCCGCGACGTGCAAGAGGGCGGAGGAGGCCGAGGACGTGTGGCACGGGGCTCGGTGGGAGGCGGTGTGGCCACGGCACCCGAAGCCGGTGGTCGTCGCCGCCGAGGAGACGGGCAGCACCGGCGCCGCGTCGTCACCTTGTGGCGGCGACGGCGTGCGCCGCGCGAGGAGCCTCACCGACGAGGACCTGGAGGAGCTCAAGGGGTGCGCAGATCTTGGCTTCGGCTTCAGCTACGACGGGATCCCGGAGCTGCGCGGCACCCTCCTCGCCCTTGAGCTCTGCTACTCCATGAGCCAGCGGTTCCTCGACCAGCCCCAGGCGCCGCAGGAGCAGGAGACGGCCGCCACGCCGACGACCTCGCCGCCCGTTGCCAACTGGAAGATCTCCAGCCCAGGTGAGAAAAGCAAATCAAACGCCTCCCACCTGCGTGCGCCCTTGCGCTTCGAGTTGTTCTTCATCTTACGTGGTGGTGCCTGGTGGTGGTGGTGTTGCAGGGGATAGCACGGAGGAGGTGAAGGCGCGGCTCAGGTACTGGGCGCAGGCGGTGGCGTGCACCGTCAGGCTCTGCAGCTGAAGGAATGAATGAGCAATCACAAGGTTTCAATCGTCCATTGATGCATTGTCCCGATCCATGGTCCCATTGATGCATTGTCACGGTCGAAGTCGATAGGTGGATCCGCTGATCGAAGCATGTTTCCTATGACATTATGAGAGAAGTCGATAGCTTCTCATCTACTATCTAGGTATAGACTCGTGTGATTCAAAATAACGTACCTTGTTATTGGGAGATTGGATGGATAAATAAAATGGGTAACTATTTTTCTCGTAATCACTGCTTTTTGTTTGCGAAAAGATCAAATCTATAATAAAGACTAGAACAATGCATGTGCGTTGTAACGAGATATAAAAATTCTAGTACGTTAGCTTGTGACCTGACAATAATAATGTGATTGTGTAAATAAATGTCCATCTGCTCGTGAACTACGTTATATCTTGATTAGAACTTTGGTAAGTAAATAAAAGTGAAATTGGTTCAGAAGGTAAGTAAATTGAGGTGATTGATTATCATATACATTGAAGGTTGCACGAAGAGTTGGTGGGAAGAAAAATGAAATGAGGACCTTACGTTTTTTTTTAAAGTAAGTAGAGATTCACCGAAAATACAAAAAACCTCAAACATAATAAAATTACATCAAGGTCCATGAACCACCGAACGACCATTGTCGCCGCCAGAACGAGCCGCTGAATGCGCTGATGTCGTCACCCCAATTCGGGAGCCGGTCTGACCCAGTCGTTGATAGTCGGGAAGTCTTCGTGCACGTGCCCCCTAAGGACCAGCATCCCGGAGCTGCAATCGTCGTCATTGAATCCTTGAATCGATATGAAGAATTTGACACCAAATATCGCCGTTGTGTACGAACGGCGAGAAACCCTAACCTCGTCGCCTCAAGGAGCTGGCAGAAATCTACGCCGAAGCTTCGTCTAATCCATCCCAATGGATGAACTTGGGGAGGATCGAAGCCCGAAATACTGACTCGAGAAGAAGTGTTGCCATCCGTCCAAACACTGTAACTGTAAGAACTAAAGCCCTACCTATCTACTAGCGGGAGACTGGGCATCAGAAATCCCCTTCCCTTCACCGGCCACCGGAGCGGCAGGCGGAGGGGAGACGAATCTGCGGGCTCAGTGGTGAAGATCGAGGGGAGGAAGGCTTTCCCTAGTCGCCTTGCGAAAGGGGAAAGAAAAAAAAATCTTGTAATCACTGCTAATAGATGCTTGCTTCATTTTTTTAGAGCAAATACAATAAACTTATGTATGCATGCTATAGAGTTAAAATATTTTTTCTGACATGAAGGGGAGAGAAGAGAAGAGAGAAGAGGAGCCGCCTATTGAATAAGAGCCACACTATTAGGAAAAGGCCTACTAGTGGCGCACCACATAGGAGTGCGCCATTGGTAGCAATTTTTAAAAAAAATCAGATTTTTTTTAATTCTTTCTTAATCCCAGGTCACTATGGCTTAATCTCAGATCAATATGCTTGATCTCAGGTCAAATCACACTCTGTGGCCAAACTTTCCGGAAGGTCACCTATCCTCACACTACTCCAGCCCGAACACGCTTAACGTCGCAGTTCTATCGAACCCCAGCACCACCACACTTCAGAGGCACTTGTTGATATATCTATCATATCAATCCTATTAAACCTTGTTGATGTCTAGGACTTTGTTCATGTTCATGAGTATGATAAAATTTTGGAAAAATATTTCAAACTTCCCGGTCATATTACGTATCATATTTTGAAAAAAAAATCCAACTTTTTTTCATTTTTTTTCCTGTTACTAGTGGCGCTCCTAGCAAACGGTGTGCCACTAGTAAGTTTGAAATTTTTTCCATTTTTTCCCTCTAGATCTTAAAAGCCCCGTAATTTTTTTCTGTTAGGTTTTTGGGAATTTTGAAAATGTTTAACGGGGTTCCCCCATTTAAATTCGGATGTAACATTTCGAGTAGATGATTTTTCATATAAAAAACTTTTTAATCTGAGGTCGTATGCAAAAGTTATGCCCATTTTACAAATTCTAGAGAGATTTTGCAAATAAAGTCAAAATCCATATTTGTAAATTTTCCCAACAAGTAGACCACATATCACATGGGAAACTTATTTTCTTTTATTTTTTTTGACATTTCCATCATTTTCTTTTTTTTAAAACTGAAAAGGCGGTCGGGGAGTGCATTCGATGGAATTTTTTGGCCAAGTTAGTAATGGCGCACCGTGGGTGTGGTGCGCCATTACTAGTTAACTAGTAATGGCGCACCACAC
>NC_057803.1:660286697-660293059 GCF_018294505.1 Triticum aestivum | reverse complement strand
TGCGCATTATTAGTTTTGAAAAAAAAGTTAAAAAAATGAAAAAAAAACTTAGTAATGGCGCACCAGTAACTAGTAATGGCGCACTGTCCACTGGTGCGCCATTACTAACAAAAAAAATTTATTTACTTTTTTCAAAACTACTAATATCGCACGGTGGGCGTGGTGCGCCATTACTATGTCAACTAGTAATGGCGCACTATCCCACGGTGCGCCATTAGTAACAATTTTATTATTATTATTATTTTCAAAACTACTAATGGCGCACCACACACCAAGTGCGTCATTAGTAATATAGCAATGATGCACCACATACATGATGCGTCATTAGTGTCCATATTATCTATAGCCCTTTTCCTAGTAGTGCCAGCTGCAGCACGTGCTCCTACGTACTTTGTGAAAGTAAGAAGTGAGACATGCATTAATAAAGTAGCATATTTTTATATCTAAATATTATATGTGCTGGCTTTAAGTTTGGCTATAGATAACATGACAACACCTTATAGCCCCATCAGCTGGCGGTACTATTAACATGCTCTTAGTGTGCAGTGCAATCATCACTCATCAGTGCTAAATCTTTATGGGTTTCTTCAGTCTTTCTTGTGCAGGTTGCTATCAACTCGACTCTTTCTGAAAGAAACCCATCCCATTCAGGGCCAAAGCAAAGAAGAGAGAACAGTATCAAATCTCCCTCCATAAATAGTAGTGATCTAAATGCTTTTGTATTTTAAATCACTATTCTAGTGATGTCAATGCTCTTATATTTTTTTTTACAGAGGAGTACATGTATTTCTAGGTTTATTTCAAAGATTCCATGCCAGGTCAAAAACCGCACTTTCATGAGCAGTTTCTGCCAGGCACATGAACCGTGAGAAGCACACTTTTGTTTAACCACAAACACACGAGATTGTGCATCTTTTCTTGTGCATGCCGCTCCATTAATTAATAAATAAACAAACTAACTAACTGTTCCACTCTCAGGGGGTGTTTGGTTTAGGGACTTTGAGACTAGAAAAAGTCCCTAAAAAGTCCCTAGGAACCAAACGGAAGGGACTTTTTCTACAGGGACTAGAAAAATACTCTATTAAAGAGTCTTTTTTAATTAGTCCCTGGGACTAGAAAAAGTCCTAGGACTTCTAAACCAAACACCCCCTCAGAACATAATCGCCGGTTGATTGACACACAATTACTAGTAACACAAATCGGCAGTTTACATTCATTGTTAGACGGCCCAATTAATGGGATGAATGATAATCAAAAGAAGAGCCGGAAAATAAAGACACATCTGCATGCACCCGATCTTCACCTGATCCGGCCGCGTAATAAGAAGAGAAAAAGAAGAAATTGCTCAAAAAAAGGAGAGAAAAAGAAGAAAGAAAAAAAAAACCTGAGCTGGATTTATTCGGGGAGACGGCAGTTTCATCGGTTTGTAAATACTGTGCGTGCAGTTTTACCGGTACTGCTGAAATCTGAGATGGGCTCTAGGCCCATATTGCAATTTCTGAAAAATCTCTAAGGGTCCATGTGGGTTATATGGCACTAGGTGTGGTGGGAAGTTTAGTCCCACCCCGGAAGTGGAAGGAGAGTTGGAGTGGTTTATAAGGGTTTCTCTTCTACATGCTATTGGAGCTTGAGAAGAGAAGAGGCCCTCGCGCACTCCTCCGCCGCCCGCCGCGCCGCGGGTTGCGGGATTGAGCCGAGCTGAGCTCACACCTACGCGCTAGTTTTCTGACAGCTGGGCCACGATCTGAGACGTCGGATCGTGGGCCCTATAAGTATGCGGTGTCTCCTAACCCTAGCCGCCACGAACAGATCACATCTGCTCACGCGCACGCCCACCGTCGTTCCTTTGCTGCTGCTGCCGCCGGTGACTCCATCCCGTCCGCCACGTACACGGTCGACGGGAGAGCAGGTCTCCGAAACCACGCCCTTCTGGTTCCTGTACGGGGTGAGGGGTGAAGCCGACAAGAAGGTCGCCGAGGACGCCGCTGCTGCCACCAAAGCCGCGGCCTCTGCGTGGTCTACTGGAGGGTATAACTCGTTTATCCCGCTCCTGATTATTTTCATATTAGCAGTACTAGCAGTATGTGTAGATTTGTCTACTGTTTGCTTAGTACGTGCATGTTTAGATCAGAGTGAGTACGTCATCAACTTATTCAATGCCATGCTAGTGATTTACTCATGGATTAATTTAATCGAGAAATTGCCTATTTACTCAACAATCCAAAAACCTATTATGTGTAGGAATTTCTCGGCAAGTGGCTTTGCCGCTGCACTGAAACCGGATAAGTTTACCGGTACATACTTCAAGCGTTGGCAGACTAAGACCACGTTATGGCTCACGGCTATGAACGTGTTCTGGGTCACCGGTGTCTCCACGGGAACGATTGCTCCTGAACAGGAGAAGGCGTTCAAGGAGGCTACCGTTGTGTTTCTTGGAGCAGTTCTTAGCGTGATCGGAGATAAACTGGTCGACGCATATTTACATGTGCATGTCACCAAGGACTTGTGGGTTCGTGCCTCTCACAGGCGCCGGCGCAGGTCCGCCTCGTCTCCGGTGGATCCAGGGCCATGGAGGCGCGGTGGATCCTGATAGGGAGGGCTCCATTTTTAGTCGTTTTTTTTTTCAATCTTGTTAGGATTTTTGTCCTACCCAGGAAGCTGAGACCGCGGCGGCTCCCTGAAGATGGAATAAAGGTCTCCCCGCCTAGCCGCCGTTCTGACGGTGCGTCTAGCATCGTTGTTGGGCGTGTGAAGGTGTGTCTCCGCAGATCTATCTTTGGTGGATTTGCTCGGATCTTGTCGTTGTTCATATATGTTCGTGTGTCTTCGGTTTGGATCCTTCCGATCTATGTTATTCTTCATCGGTTGCGGTTGCTGTTTTGGGGTGCTAGTCCTATGGGGCCTTAGCACGAAAACTTTCCGACTGTCTACTACAACAAGTTGTGCCCGACTCCGACGATGGAGGGGCGATGACAGCGGTGCGCCTTCGGCTCGCTTCAGTGCTTGTATTCGTCGCTAGGTGGTCTATGGATCTAGATGTAATTTTCATTTCTGGTGTTCATTGTATTGTCACGATTGAAGATGAATAGATTGGAAGTTTCCCCGCAAAAAAAAAGAGTGCTCCAGCAATTCTGTGCAAATGAACAGTCCCATAGGAGATGTAATAGAGCTTCCTCATCCTGCTCGTTGCAGTTTGGGTAGTAAATATCATCAATATGCGTACCCCTTCTTGTTAACATGTTCCTGGAGTTAACTCTGTCATGAGCTATCAGCCAGAAGAATATCTTATGCTTGGCCCTGCTGGAGTTATTCCAAATGCTTTTAAAAAAGACGTGTTCTGTCCGGTTGCCCAACAAATGCTTATACATCTTCATCGAGGAGTAACTATCTTTCTATCCCAGACAAATCTAGCTATCTTTTCCCATGGGGTTCAAATCAGGGATGAGGTCCACAAGTTGGAGGAATTGCTCATGAGCTTGAGCCGGCAGTGGAAGGTGGAAATTATCAGTCCAATTCGGGCGATTGACAAACTCCTTGATGGTGACCGTATCAGAGATAGTGAACGAGTGTAACTGGTGAATTGATGCTGGAGTGCGTCTTCGTTCCAAGGATCGAGACAGAAATGAATAGTGTTGCCCGATTGAACCACACAGGTGCAGATTTCTTTGTATGCAGGAAGTAAGCTGATGTGCATTTTCCACCAGAAAGACCCTTCTCTTTTATCCAAAGGTGGAATAGAAGAGTAATATGTTTCCCAAACCAGTTTTACCCAGGGTAAGTTGTCCTGGTTGAGGAATTTGTAAACATTTTGCATGACAAGGGCTTTGTTGTGCTCAAGAATGTTTAATACTCCCAGACCACCACTATTTTTGGGCTTCGTGATCTTATCCCAGGCTACCAGTGCCATTCCATTTTCTTCTGTTCCAAATTTTCGCCACAGGAAGTGTCGTAGGTATTTGTTGAGTTGTGCAAGGACTGTCGGAATAGCTAAAGAACACATGAATTTTTTTGGTAGAGCATAGAAGACTGATTTACCATAAGAGGCCTGCCATCCAAGGGAAGTAAAGTGGAACTCCCTGTGAGCCTTCTTTCAATTTGTTGCATAATTGGTTGGAAATCATCAATCCTGAGTTGAGTGGTACTCATTGGCAGACCAAGGTAGGTGAATGGAAAATTCCCTTGCTGGCACCCTAGGATGGCTAAGAAATCTTGCAGCTGCTCATTAGGAATGTTGATGGGCACAAGGACAGATTTAGGGTAGTTAACTTTAAGACCAGTGAAGGCAGCATAATATAAGGCTCTTGATTTGTTGAAGTTGTGTGCGCACTGCTGGTAGTACGAGAATTGTTTCATACACATACTGAATGACTAGAAAATCCTGACATGAGTGTATGACAATAGGGGCTTGAATTAGATGGTTCTCCATTGCTTCAGTGAGGATTGATTGCAGAAGATCAGCAGGTAGAACAAAGAGCAGGGGGGAAAGGGGGTCACCCTGTCTGACTCCTCTCCAACAATGATTTTTTTCCTGGAACTCCGTTTAACAAAACAATAGAAGTACCAGTAGAGAATATCATTTTCATCCACCTAATCCATCTGGTGCCAAAGCCTCGAGCAGTCAGAATCTCAATGATAATGCTGTGTTCAATTAGATCAAAGGCCTTTTCAAAGTCTAGTTTCAGAACAATAGTGGGCTCCTTTGTTTGCTGGCATTGGTGTAAGTATTCAAAAGCGCAAGCAACACAATCTTGGATTGTTCTAGATTTGATGAATACATATTGGTTGGTATGAACCAGTTTAAGAATTGCCTTTTGCAACCTGTTTGCCAGAAGTTTTGTAATGATCTTGATAGAGCAGTTGAGGAGAGAGATTGGTCTAAAGTCATTCGCAGAGGTGGGGAATCCTTCTTGGGGACGAGAGTGATATAAGAGGCATTGATACTCTGTAAATTGCCCCTCCCATGAAAGAAGTCTTCCACAAGCTTATAGAAGACTCCATTAAAACCGTCGGGGCCAGGTGCTTTATCCGATGGCATCTCTTTGATCATATTATCAATCTCTCATTTAGAAAAGGGGGTCTCCAGAGCATCAAGATTGTCTAGCTTGTGGAGGATGGAATCCAGGTGGAGAAGATTACCGGTTGCTGCTGTTTGCCCGAGTCTCTTTTTGAAGGCTTGCCACAGTAGACTAACTTTTGCATGGTGCTCTGAATGCTCATTAGCATCTTCATCTTGAAGGAGTGAGATATGGTTCTGCCTGAATTTAATAGTTGCTTTAGCCCGGAAGAACTTGGAGTTTTCAGCAATATAGATGCTTTCATGTAAAAGATACAAAAAAAACATAAAATACATGCAAATTAGGGGCTTGTTTTTGGGTGTTTTTGGCAGAAAATTTGTCTTTTTTGTGCAGCTCGTAAGACAATGTATTATTGAACGAAATTTCACAGGTACTTAGACAACATGCATGCATATTCATATAAAAAATGTTTTTTCAAATCTTTTAAGCATCTTTTTGGAGCAGTTCAAAATAAAGTGTTCCGTTTCCCCATGTTCTGAAAATCCGTTTTACACTAATAGCCTGCTATTTCCCGCTATACCGTTAAATTTGGATTCATTTAGCCCACTGATATTTGGAGCCATATAATAAAGTGCTCCGTTGCCCCAAGATATTTGATTGCATACTTATTTCTTTTTATTTTTCATGATTTAATAAAAATGCTAAATGAGGCTTAGCTTCATTGTAGCTCCACTGTAGCTTTTCATAACATCTGGCCGGGCTGCCGCTGAATGGTGAGTCATCATGCTGCTCCTCTATCTAGCATATCGATAGTACATACTCCCTCCATTCCATAATGTAGTGCACACACACTTTTTGAGATTTATGTTGGACCATAAATTAGACCAATAATACATAACTTATGTTACTGAAAAATTATACCATTGAAAACTTCTTACGAATACAAATTCAATGATATCATTTTTATGAGACATCACCCGCATTTCATTGGTTAAATTTGTGGTCAAACTTAAATTTTGAAAACGTGTACGTACTATATTTTGGAATGGAGGGAGTATCAAACCAAAAAAAGGTGTGGTGATACAAAATGCTCCATTGCAGCCGTGCTCAGAAGTTATTTTTCGTCTATTAGTGTCATTTCCAAGTTATTATGGCAATAAAGTGCATGGCTTTAGTCCAATAGGTCTCCAAAAGCTATAGCGGGCCATAGTGGGACGCGGACGTTTGGTCTATGGGATATCTACACGACTACACCCCATATGATTTTTTAGTAATTCAACAAAAAGTCAAAAAGTTCTGAAAATATTTTTGAAATAAACTTGACATTCAATTGTACTTGTGAAAAAA
>NC_057803.1:660179869-660208504 GCF_018294505.1 Triticum aestivum | reverse complement strand
TTCTTGCCAGAGCAACCAGGCAAGCCCCCCCCCCCTTGATCACCAGATATCGCCTATTCTCCTCTATACTGCTTGCATTAGAGTAGTGTAGCATGTTACTGCTTTCCGTTAATCCTATTCTGATGCATAGCCTGACATTGTTGCTACATCTGTTGATACCTTACCTGCAATCCTAAATACTTAGTATAGGATGCTAGTTTATCATCATTGGCCCTACATTCTTGTCAGTCTGCCTTGCTATACTATTGGGCCGTGATCACTCGGGAGGTGATCACGAATATATACTATACATACATACATACTATACAGATGGTGACTAAAGTCGGGTCAGCTCGATGAGTACCCGCAAGTGATTCTGATGAGGGGGCTGAAAGGACAGGTGGCTCCATCCCGGTAGAGGTGGGACTGGGTTCCCGACGGCCCCCGACTGTTACTTTGTGGCGGAGCGACAGGGCAGGTTGAGACCGCCTAGGAGAGAGGTGGGCCTGGCCCTGTTCGGCGTTCGCGGATACTTAACACGCTTAACGAGATCTTGGTATTTGATCTGAGTTGGCTATGAGCCTATACGCACTAACCAACTACGTGGGAAAGATATGGGCACTCGGCGTCGTGGTATCAGCCGAAGCACTTCGTGACGCCAGCGACTGAGTGGCGCGCGCCGGATTGGAACGTAAGCCTGCTCTTGTATTAAGGGGGCTAGTTCTGCTTTCGGCCGCGTACGCAACGTGCAGGTGTGCTATGGGCGATGGGCCCAGACCCCTGTGCGCTTAGGTTTAGACTGGCGCGCTGGCCTCTCTGTTGAGCCTAGGTGGGGCTGCGACGTGTTGATCTTTCGCGGCCGGGCATGACCCGGGAAAGTGTGTCCGGCCAAATGGGATCAAGCGTGTTGGGTAAGTTGGTGCACCCCTGCAGGGAAGTTTAATCTATTCGAATAGCCGTGATCTTCGGTAACAGGACGACTTGGAGTTGTACCTTGACCTTATGACAACTAGAACCGGATACTTAATAAAACACACCCTTCCAAGTGCCAGATACAACCGGTGGTCGCTCTCTCTCAGGGCATTGAGGAGGGGATCGCCGGGTAGGATTATTGCTATGTGATGTTACTTGGAGGACTTCAACCTACCCTCTTCTACCTGTTGCAAGACGAAGGTGACCAGAAGCGTAGTCTTCGATAAGACTAGCTATCCCCCTCTTATTCTGGCATTCTGCAGTTCAGTCCACCGATATGGCCTCCTTACACATATACCCATGCATATGTAGTGTAGTTCCTTGCTTGCGAGTACTTTGGATGAGTACTCACGGTTGCTTTCTCCCCCCCTTTTCCCTCTTTTCCTCCTACCTGGTTGTCGCAACCAGATGCTGGAGCCCTGGAGCCAGACGCCACCGTCGACGATGATTCCTACTACACTGGAGGTGTCTACTACTACGTGCAGGCTGCTGACGACGACCATGAGTAGTTTAAGAGGATCCCAGGCAGGAGGCCTGCGCCTCTTTCGATCTATATCCTAGTTTGTGCTAGCCTTCTTAAGGCAAACTTGTTTAACTTATGTCTGTACTCAGATATTGTTGCTTCCGCTGACTCGTCTATGATCGAGCACTTGTATTCGAGCCCTCGAGGCCCCTGGCTTGTATTATGATGCTTGTATGACTTATTTATGTTTTAGAGTTGTGTTGTGATATCTTCCCGTGAGTCCCTGATCTTGATCGTACACGTTTGCGTGCATGATTTGTGTACGATTGAATCGGGGGCGTCACAAGTTGGTATCAGAGCCGACTGCCTGTAGGAATCCCGCTTTCCAACTCCTTGGCCGAAGTCGAGTCTAGTCGTTGAAAAAGTTTTACTAACATGGCTGTGTGGCCCATGGGCCCACGTCGCCATCGGGTGGTAGTAGGATCTTTTACTCCTCGACCTATACTCTGGGACTCTGATCTCTCTACTATTCGGGTTAAATGAATTTGCTAACTCTAAGATTAGGATCTCGTGATCGCATCCACCCGGAGAGCCCCTTACTGCAGAGGATCGCCTGCTACATCAGAAGATTCCGAAGATACTCTCTGATGTTCTCTCGAGACTTTGTGCCCATCACTTTTGCTATTCCTGACCACCGATAAATCCGTATGGATAACTACTTACACTTGCCATTCATATGATCATCCCCCATTGATCTTGTTATTACAAGATACCCCGAAGTTTTCTCTATTGTTCCGAGAATACTTTGTGCCTACTGCCTAGCAGTTCTTTGCCACATGAATACCCCCTTCAAATAAATTCTCGCACTTATGGAGTATCCGCTCATCCCCTAGTTGTTCATGTGTTACACAAAAGTCTTCGAAATACCACACGATATTCCGAAAATCCTCAGCAACCTATTGCTCTGGAATTTCTTGTTTGCTTTCATTATGATTAATCCCATAAGTATAGAAATCTTATTGACATTCCTTGTCATTATCATTTTGAGTCTGTTGACTCAATATGTTGCGAATACACGCAATCATCATTGATCCTTATAAATTACCTTTCCGGCTGAGCTTCCATTATTTTAACTGGAATTGGTTCTCGACCAATCCAATTGTCATTGATTGTACCCTAAGGCTATTCAACTTATCCATCCCTAATCAGAGCATTGCTTCTGATCCCTTGATTTGGAAATCATAATTCCTTTGCATTTGACAATTGAGTTAGTCAGTTGTTTCTATAATCTGATCTCCTTGCATTCTTCTTCCTCTAGTTGAGTACCGATACTCGTATCAGATCCTTTGTGGACCATCAAGTCCTTTGTTGGATTGTTATTCGACAGTGTCCTTCACATTTGATCACCTTGTGAGTTCTTCCCCTGATACATAATGCCTTTGTTAAGTTGTATCCTCTGCTTGGCCAACCATGCTCTGCTTTTGGGCTTGTGGTATTTACTCTTGAAACTTGTGGTATATGTTTCTAAGAAGCCCCTATGGGTTGAACATATGCCTTCTCTAAACCGTGTGAACCCGAAAGTTTTCACGAGTCATACTCTTCTGGTGCTTCACCAGATAAAATTTCAACACTGCAACTTCATAGAACGTGAGAAGTGAATGAAAGGTTATGCATTGGAGAAGTGGGAGTCGACCTTGAACTTGTGTTCATGCCCATGGACACGATGTAGATCTTATCATTAAAGCTTCTCTTAAATAAATTATTCCTTTGGTATAAGTTCATCTTATATCTAGGATCTGGCCTTTTGCAACCGTGGTTCCGACCATGATTGTTCTTCTTTGATCTCATTTCTCGGACAAGTTAAAGCAATTGTCTTCTATGGATCAATACACCAGTCCAACCTTTACTTTGATCTTGTGTCGAGTATTACCCCCCTGGTATCTCGAGATTATCATGGAACTGCATAACTTTTTATGAGTTCTTCATCAAGTGCTACCTTCCCATTGATTCCAATTTTTCGCGGGCTCTGAGTTATTGAACACTCAAAGACACCGATAACTGAACCGAGTCCGCTCTTCGGTTCAACAACTCTTCAGTAAGCTTCTATAAGTACGAGTTTGTACCCGATCACGCCATTCCTAGCCTGTTTGGCTATATCATTGTCGTGACGATTCTAACTGTGCTACCTGGTCCTTATTCTCGGAGCACCAATTTTCGACGATGAACTAACCTTACGTCGATCCTCATCGTCATATCATTTCGCCTTGAACAACAAGCTTGGTTTCGAGTTTGTGTCGTACCCTTGGTTCCAATAACCTTTCACTTCATCATTACTTGACTTGATGTCGTTACCGATCGATTACATCTTCATGAACTCTCGCGACAAAGGTGTCGTGATCATCAACATCCTGAGCTCATCCAGGATATCAATTGAATTCATGATGAGAAATACCATCCTTGCCCTCGATGAATTGTATTATCGTCGACCACTTTATTGCCCTCCCACCAACACAAGCTTGTTCATGTTTGGTGTTATACCTTGAGTTCCTTGCTATCCAGCAATTGTTCTTCTTTACCTTGGAGTATTACCATCCTTTATGTCAAGAATGTTCTGAGATTTGTTCCACCTCTTGAGAATTCTTGACATAGAAATACTTCTCACCATCACCATTCTTTCTTGGTCCCCGTGTTAATTCCAACAAGTGAACGGTGTTGTTTGGATTCTTTCCTTCTAGCAACCCTATTTTTTTTGAAGTTAATGGTCGAAAGTTCATTCTTAGGCTATTGACTATTGAATCACCATTCTGACATTGGTCGTGCAACCCAACCCATATTTCGGGTGCACCTTTCAACCAATGTTTAATTGTGTATGTTTTCCTCGAGCATACATCATTATACCATTTGATCTGACAAATGTCATCTTCTTGTTCACATTATTGTGGAAATCCATCTTTTGAAAATCTCAATGAATTGTCGCTGAGTCAATCAGCCACCTCCTCACCTCTCCTTGGTTTAATGATGAACTATTGTTTCAGGAACTCGCTCCCATAGTTCATTTCCCGAGAATCTTGCAATGCCATTTCAACGATTTGTGTTGCGCCTTTTCTTCTCGGACATCCTGAGTCTGAGGCATCATGACACCAATTGGATCTGAATCTCGGTCAGATATGATGGTTGGGACAACTTTCCAGGAGTTATGTTGTTTGTCCTTTGATGACCCGGTAACATGATGTCATGCCTAGCACCCCCCCCTGGCTGGAGGACCTATCATTATGATTTCTTTTGCAAGGATAACCATTCCTCCTGGAGGAAGTGGTAGGACTTATTTTATAAGTTACTCCTGATGGATCATTGGTGTATCCGAAGTCGGGCCCTTGATTGAAACACCATATCATTGCTACCTGAAGCATGTCTGTGGTACTCCGTTCATCACCAAGAACATTTGAAGCACAATGCTAAATTCTCTTTATCAATTATCCAAACACCGTTGTATGGGTAATGTCATGAAATTTTTCTCCCCTTACCTAAAATGGTTTTCTACCTACTATCCTGTCATGGATATCATCTGCTTGTCCTTGGGAAGGATATACCCCTGGAAAATGTGTTTAAACACATTTTTCCTTTCCATTGATCTGGTTAAATCCGATAATCATATCTTCCTTTCCATTGTTTGGTTTAACCTTTCTTGTGATCTATGAGATCTAAGCAGTAATATTCTCCTACTTTTGTAAACACCTCGGTGTACAATTCTGTCAGAAAGACCCTGTTATTTTGGTGATGACATTCCGGTAACCACCGATGGACGAGAACTTTGCCTATTGGTCCGCCTCGTTCAACGAGCAGGAAGATGGTTCTCTTCGTCCCTCGCCCTTGGTACCGACATTGTTGCCGACATAACTGTCAGGCTATCCTCTAACATGCCTTGCTTACATGATTGTGCAAGACGTCACTGCCTTTCCTACTTTTAACCCACATGGTGGGCCCATAACCCACAGTTTCACAGGATCGAAACCTAACTCTCCTTTACACCCTAGTGTCAAAGTTATTCCTCACACTTGGTTTCGTATGTAACTCACGGGCCACCTGCCACTATTCGGGTATCAGACGCAATGCTTACTCTCGCTGCTATGAACCTCTGTCTCCCTCTGGTTCAGACTTCGAGCAACTACCTATCCGCTTGGAACCTCTTATGGTACCTTCGTACCTTACTCTCGATGTATTTTATATGTTCAACTCGAGAGATAATCTTATGCTCATTCTTATGTTAACCCCAGATGGTTTCCCTCATAAACATTATGTCTTAGCTGAGCTGCCCCTTACCTATTCGTAAGTACGATGGAGTCCCCGAAGAAAGGACGACAACTTCATCATGATGACCTGAAACAGCGGAATGAAGACAACAATGTAATGGATCGACGTCTTCGAGAAGAGCAACCAAGACCGAGAAGATCCGTTAGATTTTTCGTAACCCAATTCCTCCCCCCTTACTCCCCTCCTAAATCTCGGGACGAGATTTCTTGTAGTGGAGGAGAATTGTGACGCCCGGATAATCAAGCTACAGATAAACTCTGCTAATGATGCCACGTCACCTCCGTTACTGTTGCTAATCCCTCGTTGGTTCAAAAACCGATTCAAAATTCAAATTCAAATTCAACAATAAAAGTTTTCAAATATTAAAACCAAATTGTTTTGGATGTGACAAATAATTAGTTAGTAATATTGGTAGAGAAACAACATTTTTGTAAAATGCTTGGCTACCCTAGACTAATGAAAAACAGTGGCTAAAATAATAATTTAATAGCTTTTTAAATTATAGCACTATTAAACTAGTTTACTTTGGGTCCAAACTAAGTTTGGCAGTGGACTAATTAGTAATACTAATTTAGGTGCTCATTTGGTATTTCATAAAACTAACATAAAAGAAACTTCAAGTGAAAACAGTAAAGAAAATAAAGAAAAGGGAAAGTATAAAAAAACAGAAAAACAAACTATCAAGAATAAAACGGGCCACCCCCTCCACTTGGCCACGGCCCAGCTAACCGGCCAGCCTACTAACTAGCCGGCCCAACCGCGCCCTCTACTTCCCCCCTGGATGCCCGAAACCCTAGCCCCACTCGCTCACTTCCTCCCTCCCGCACGACGCCCACTCCGCTCGCTCTCCCCCCTCCTCCCCGATCCAGATCGGATCGGGGGAACGAACCCCGTCGCCCCCTGCGCCCCGACGCCAGCCCGCCACACGCTGGACCGCCTCGCCGCCACACGACGCCGCCCCGTCCTCTCATCCTCCCCGACCAGCCACCCAGGGCAACGACGCCCCTCGCCGCACGCCTGACGCGCCCGGAGCTCGTCCTCGCCGGAGCGCTCCATCGCCGGCCTGCATCCTCTACGTCGTCATCGTCCCCATCCTCCTCCCCAAAGGCTCCACCAAGCCTCGCCGACCCTCTTCTCTGCAACGCCGGTGAGGCCACGGCCTCCCTCTCCTCTTCTTCCCTCTCTGTTGCACGTCATCGGCCCGCACCCCGTTTGCCCCTGCTTGACCCAGAGCGCGCGCCCATGCGCCCTCGCGCACGCGACTAGCGCCATCCAGCCGCAGCCACGACGCCTGTCGCCCCTTGCTGCCTGCGCCCGCCGCCGTCTCTACCCTGCGACACCTGGCCGTGTTCGCCCGGGTCGCTGCCGTCGTCTGGGGCCTCATCCCACTCCCGCTGCGTCCGCCGTCCACTGCGGCGGCCCTCTTCACCACCGCGGCCGCCCTGGCCTCTGGCCTCGTCCCGCCGCTCCCTGCGGGCGAGCGCCCGCACAGCCGCCCATCGCCCCCATCCCGTGTGGGCTCGGGCGCGTGCCCGCAGCCAGTTACGCCCGCTAGGCCTCTGAGCCACTGACAAGGGGGCCCTGCCCAGAATGTTTTAATAAAAAAAGGAAAAATAAATAAAAATAAATTATTAATTAATTAATTGATTAATTAATTAGTTAGTGGATTAATTAAGTTAATTAATCATGTTTAATTAATCTAATTAACTAGTTAGTTTACTTAAACAGTAATTAGTTTAACCTAAACCCTAATCAACCTAACAGTGTATGACAGGTGGGTCCCACTGGGCCCACACGTTAGTTTGACTAGTTAACACCTCTGTTGACTACTGATGTCATGCTGATGTCATGATGACGTCAGCAAACACTGTTATGGATAATGTTGAATTAAATTAAATTAATTAAAATTCTAAAAATGATTTAAATATTTTAAAATTAATATAAAATAAACCGTAGCTCGGATGGAAAAACTTTGTACATGAAAGTTGCTCGGAACAACGATACGAATCCAGATACGCAGCCCGTTCATCCGCCACGCGTCCCTAGCATAGTGAACCTGCAACATTTCACCTTCGGTTCATCTGACCGAAAACACGAAACACCGGGGATACATTCCCGGTTGTTCCCCCCTTCATCGGTATCACCTCATACCGTGTTAGGGCACCCCTAGGACCGTTACTTGTCATGTCATGCATCGCTATGCATCTGTTTGCTTAAGTATTTATTGTTTCTTCCCCCCTCTTCTCTCGCTAGACACCGAGACCGACGCCGCTGCTACCCAGTACGACTACGGTGTTGACGGCCCCACTTTCTTGCCAGAGCAACCAGGCAAGCCCCCCCCCTTGGTCACCAGATATCGCCTATTCTCCTCTATACTGCTTGCATTAGAGTAGTGTAGCATGTTACTGCTTTCCGTTAATCCTATTCTGATGCATAGCCTGACATTGTTGCTACATCTGTTGATACCTTACCTGCAATCCTAAATACTTAGTATAGGATGCTAGTTTATCATCATTGGCCCTACATTCTTGTCAGTCTGCCTTGCTATACTATTGGGCCGTGATCACTCAGGAGGTGATCACGGATATATACTATACATACATACATACTATACAGATGGTGACTAAAGTCGGGTCAGCTCGATGAGTACCCGCAAGTGATTCTGATGAGGGGGCTGAAAGGACAGGTGGCTCCATCCCGGTAGAGGTGGGACTGGGTTCCTGACGGCCCCCCACTGTTACTTTGTGGCGGAGCGACAGGGCAGGTTGAGACCGCCTAGGAGAGAGGTGGGCCTGGCCCTGTTCGGCGTTCGTGGATACTTAACACGCTTAACGAGATCTTGGTATTTGATCTGAGTTGGCTACGAGGCTATACGCACTAACCAACTACGTGGGAAAGATATGGGCACTCGACGTCGTGGTATCAGCCGAAGCACTTCGTGACGCCAGCGACTGAGTGGCGCGCGCCGGATTGGAACGTAAGCCTGCTCTTGTATTAAGGGGGCTAGTTCTGCTTTCGGCCGCGTACGCAACGTGCAGGTGTGCTATGGGCGATGGGCCTAGACCCCTGTGCGCTTAGGTTTAGACCGGCGTGCTGGCCTCTCTGTTGAGCCTAGGTGGGGCTACGACGTGTTGATCTTTCGCGGCCGGGCATGACCCGGGAAAGTGTGTCTGGCCAAATGGGATCAAGCGTGTTGGGTAAGTTGGTGCACCCCTGCAGGGAAGTTTAATCTATTCGAATAGCCGTGATCTTCGGTAACAGGACGACTAGGAGTTGTACCTTGACCTTATGACAACTAGAACCGGATACTTAATAAAACACACCCTTCCAAGTGCCAGATACAACCGGTGGTCGCTCTCTCTCAGGGCATTGAGGAGGGGATCGCCGGGTAGGATTATTGCTATGTGATGTTACTTGGAGGACTTCAACCTACCCTCTTCTACCTGTTGCAAGACGAAGGTGACCAGAAGCGTAGTCTTCGATAAGACTAGCTATCCCCCTCTTATTCTGGCATTCTGCAGTTCAGTCCACCGATATGGCCTCCTTACACATATACCGTGTAGTTCCTTGCTTGCGAGTACTTTGGATGAGTACTCACAGTTGCTTTCTCCCCCCCTTTTTCCCTCTTTCCCTCCTACCTGGTTGTCGCAACCAGATGCTGGAGCCCTGGAGCCAGACGCCACCGTCGACGATGATTCCTACTACACTGGAGGTGTCTACTACTACGTGCAGGCTGCTGACGACGACCATGAGTAGTTTAGGAGGATCCCAGGCAGGAGGCCTGTGCCTCTTTCGATCTGTATCCCAGTTTGTGCTAGCCTTCTTAAGGCAAACTTGTTTAACTTATGTCTATACTCAGATATTGTTGCTTCCGCTGACTCGTCTATGATCGAGCACTTGTATTCGAGCCCTCGAGGCCCCTGGCTTGTGTTATGATGCTTGTATGACTTATTTATGTTTTAGAGTTGTGTTGTGATATCTTCCCGTGAGTCCCTGATCTTGATCGTACACGTTTGCGTGCATGATTAGTGTACGATTGAATCGGGGGCGTCACAAGGAGCTCATTCTCGGCAGTCTCAAGTTGAGGAACATCCTCAACCCTAGACTCATCTAAGGACACAAAATTCTCTTCCGGGGGACCAAACAACTGTTTATAATAATTGGTAACATGGACTTTCAGATTGTCTTGACCAACTATCGTCCCTTCATCTTGTTCTAACTGAAAAATTCTCTTTTTACGATGCTTCCCATTAGCGATCATATGAAAGAATTGAGTATTGTCCTCTCCTTGTACTATCTTGCGAACCTTAGCTCGCAACGCCCACTTCAATTCCTCCTCGCGAAGAAGCTGTTTAAGTCGCATCTCCGCCTCTATCTTTGTTTCCAACTCACTGGAATCCAAGATAGAAGTTTCAGCTTTAACTTCAAGGTTTTGTATAAGTATAAGAAGTCTCTCCTTCTCCGGCTTATAAATACCATGTGTGTGCTTAGCCCATCCTCGAAGGAACCTTCGGAGATGACGAATCATACTTGCCATTGCTCGATAGGCGTCCTTCCTCCTGAGTCATTAGCCCACTCCCGAGCTAACAACTCAAGGAAACCTTCTCTTTCAAACCAAGCAAGTTCAAACGAGAAAATGTTCTTGTTGCCCACAAACGTTCGAACCCCTGAATCAACTAGTAACAGTGTATGGTCAGAGACACCCCTTGTCAATGCCTGCACGGTTACCAGAGGAAACTTTTGTTCCCACTCGACACTCGCTAAGACACGGTCAAGTTTCTCAAACATCGGGACCGGTAACGAATTAGCCCAAGTGAATTGCCTACCCGAAAGCTCTATCTCTCTAAGGTCCAAACTTTCGATAATAGTGTAGAACATGAACGACCATCGGCCGTCAAAATTGTCATTATTCTTCTCCTCCTTCCTACGAATAATGTTGAAATCCCCCCCCCCCCACTAAGAGGGGTAGCTGTTCGTTACCACAAATCCGAACCAGATCCGCCAAAAAGTCTGGCTTGAGCTCTGGTTGTGCAACTCCGTACACCGCCACCAAAGCCCAATCAAACCCATCAGCCTTAGTTCGAACTCGGAACTTGATGGCAAAATCCCCCAAAACTACACTCCGGACTTCCAACGTTTCGCACTTAACCCCAAGTAAAACCCCACCGGATCTTCCTCGAGGTGGGAGGCAATGCCAATCAAAATCTACCCCCCGGACAACGTGGCAAGAAATTGTGAGGTGAAGTTACTTCTTCCAGTCTCAGACAAAGCAATAAAATCTAAACGATGTTCAAGAGAAGCCTCCGCTAGAAATCTTCTTTTAGCCAAGTCTCTAAGACCTCTGCTATTCCAGAAATACCTCTCATAATTCATCATAATTTTTTTTGTAGTGCGGATCCTAGCACTCCTACGTGCAGCCGAGACTGGATAAACCTTCCGTTTCCACGTCCGCTTTGGCTTATGGTGACCATCAACCTGGTCAGCACATGCATTCTCTGCTTCTATCGCCTCGGGCTCATCTACATAGAGGGACACCTCAGGAATGGTATCCTCCTCCGTCTCGGGTAGTGCAGGATCAAGATCGGCACACAAGCCATCAAGAACCCTAACCCCCAGTGCCTCTATCTCCGAGTCGTTCATAGGTTTAACAGCAACAATGTGACGGATCATATCTACCGCAAGATCAGCTTCCAAATCAAGAATGTCATTAACCGACCTAGAGACCTCAAACTCATTGTTACCAAGTGAAACTCCTATTTGATTTGCATTATGAATAATATCAGCATCAGTAAAATGCAAAATGGAATTGGACTGATCAACCGACATACCAGTGCAGGATTCGATGTCGCGCAGCTTGGCAGCTCTCAAAGCAGCCCTCAGCTGCATGTCATCAACGTCCGGCTGCTCCTGCAGCCTCCCGCTGACCCGCCTCCCCTGGGAGGCTGGGTCCGGGATACCGCCAAAGGCGATGACCTCCTCGCGTGAAGCTCTGCTAGGGGAAAGGCCTCCTGCCCATCCCCCAGTAGCGGCACCCCGGGCCTTAGCCACCG
Organism: Triticum aestivum; assembly: GCF_018294505.1. Classification (NCBI taxonomy): domain Eukaryota; kingdom Viridiplantae; phylum Streptophyta; class Magnoliopsida; order Poales; family Poaceae; genus Triticum; species Triticum aestivum. Next base: position 660,196,729 of record NC_057803.1, on the reverse strand, counting down.
GGGCAGGAGAGCAACTCAGCGATGACACCCGCGTCCTGACCACGGGCGAACCGCCAGCAGCAGGAGCGGGGGAGACCTGCGCACGACGCTCCGGAGAGGGAGCCGGGGAGATGGGCGCACCACCTGACCCGCCCACCGCAGCGGGGCAAAGAGGGCTGGCGGCCACCTGCGCGGCCACCCGTCCTCCCGCGCGCGGCGATGTGGAGAAGAGCGTCGAGTCCTCGGGGGGCGCCGGCGGCGACTGTATCACGGGAGACCGGGCCTCCTGCCCGTCACCTCTATCCACGGCCGCAAGCGCTGCATCATCCACCATAGGCAACATCGAAGTAGGAGATGTGGGAAGGGCCTCCTGCCCCTCGGGACCTCCCACCTCAACCGCAGGCGCACAAAGAGGAGCCATGGGATCCACGGAACCCGGATCAACACCCCGAAGGCGAGGTGGAGCAGAGAAAGGTCCCAAGGACCCAAGCTGCAACGTGGACGTCGGAGCAACCCCAGAAGAACTAGCAGGAGCAAAATTAGTAGACTCAGACGGACCTACCGGACCCTTGGCCCCATTATCATCACCCATAGCCGAATCGGCCTGGTTTCCCGGGGCACCTCCTCCCTCGGTCGTGTCCATAGGGTTGTCATCCTCAAATTCGTCGAACAAATTAGGATCCTCATACAGGACGTCCAGCTGATACATAACACCATCGTACGTCCAAGGCACCACATTCGGCAAGAACTCAATATTAGCCACACTGACAAGTAAACGCGCCACTCCGTTGGCCCTCGTAAATGGCATATCCACCTGTTCAGTCTTGCCGATCAAAGACCCCAAACTCCACGCCACCAAGAAGCTATCCAAGGGATCAGATGGCGCCCCGGAAAAACGAACCCAAATCTGCCTCAAAGGCATGCCCTGTGGCTCCTTCTTCTTCCACTCATCAAACTGCAACACAAAACTAGTGCCTGTGACCCTGCTCATACCAAACTTGAGGATTCGCACCTGATCCTCTTTAGACGGAAAATCAACTTTGTAAGACGTATCATTAAGCTTAAGTAACGACCACTGAAAGTTACCCGGAGCGAGTTCCCGCAGCTGCTGAATGATTTGCGCCTCGGTCAACGGTCCATGGACTATCTTCACCACCCCTGGAAAAGAAGTCTCTACCGCTGGTGCCAGAGGTGCCACACTGGGAGACTCGAAGAACATCAACTCCGAGCAGCAGACCCTGTATATCTGAACAGTCGGCTTTTGGGCGTGGAAACACGTGGGCAGGCCCCGAGGGTTGTGCGGCTTCGACAAGACTATGGTGTGGGGTTGATTCAAGGTGGTGTACACACGGAGCTTGAAGTCGACGGGGCGTGTGGGTAAACTGATCCTCTACCATGGAGTCATGTTGAAGGTGGAGCTGGATTGAGGGGCTACGGTGTAAGGATCCAGAGAATCGAAGCCTATTCAGCGGGGAAAAGGGAGTGTCATGTAGTTCGGACTGGAGCCCAGTGGTCTGATGGAAGCGTGAAACTCGTCATCGGTCGGTGATGATCGATGGTACTCTGCAGTGGGGGTTGAGTGGTGTGGGTTCGCGATCCTTGAGACTCGACCAGGACAACGGAGGCTCGATGCGGTAATATCAACGAGGCGTGCGGTATGCATGGGACATGGAGAGGGCCAGGGCTCTGGTGGTCATACATGTGGTGAGACAACTGCGAATTTGACTCAGGGTGACTATAAGCAATGGTGAAATTCCTTCAAGTTTCAGACAGGCAGTCAAGAAAGGAGCGGAGTTCAGGTAACTCTTATGTGTGACACATAATATGTGAGTTGTTCACTTTCACGCAGGTCAGTGATCAGTGTGTGATGGCGTTGGATGGATACTCTGGAAGTTGGGAGCACAAACTAGAGTAACACGGAACTTAATTTTGCTCGAGTGTTGACTGTGGTCAAGAAAAGAAGGGACTACAAGTTGCAGGTGGAGTCACATGGAGTCTTTGGAGTAGCAGCGGTGCTCATGGGATAAGCTCAAGTCCAATGTACATGAAAGTTTGACGCATTGATGAATTTAAGGTGATGAAGAATATTCGCCAAGGTGGAGTTTGTTAGGTTGTGTCGAATATTGTGTACAAGGTAGGTTACAGTTGGACTATAAGTTGTATTGTGTTTACATAGGATGTGGAGTCGTGTCCTAGTAGGACACTTGTATCCTAGGACTCTCATATATAGCGGGGGTAGACACACGATGTAACCTATGCCAACATAATAGCACCGGAACGCAGGGGAAACCGGTGGCATATGCCGGTGTCCAGGGCGACCGGGTGCGGTATTGTAGCGGTGTCAAGGGAAGGAGCGCCCATAGTCAGACCCGGGGATGTAGCCATATCGGTGAACCTCGTTAACAAATCTCGGTGTCGTGTTCGTGTGATTGCTTGGTCCTCGGACGATTGATGGTATGCCTCGGATTTATTCTAACATGCATGCCAGAGTTTCACACAGGACACAACTTGCCTATGAATATTAGCCTACTACTATTTTTTTTTAATCCGGTCAGCACGAATGAAGCAGGTGTTTTCTAACTTTTGTGAAGACAGAACTCCGAATAGAAGCTCGCAGAGGATGAAGCTTTACTAACTAGTCTGATGTGGTTGTTGTACAGAAAATCAAGGTCCTAGTTTTAATGCAGCTTATTGCGATTGAGATGTGGCATTTCTTTTCTTTGTCAGGCCTTGAAAGCATGTCATTTTCATTAAGAAAATGCTCAGATGCTCGAATGACAGATATTACAAAACACCGCCAACAGGAAATGCACAAGCTCCTATATGAACTTTTTTGGGATTTCAATTTGTGATATGTAGTAGTATCCTCGTTTCAGGAGGGGAGGATAAATATTTTTTTGACATACAGTCAAATCTGAAACACAATATGCTTAGCTAAGGGCTTCCATGGGCCGAACGTGGAGCCCTCCTTGGGGCCTGTGCTCGACGACGTAGGGCATGTGCGTCCCAAACACCTTGTCCCACGTCACAAAGAAGGGCTGCGAGAAGTTGTATCTGCCGGCGCGCGGCTGATGGTGGACGTCGTGGTACGCCGTGTTGTTCCAGAAGCAGAGGCGGAACACGTTCCCCGGCAGCCACAGGCCACAGTGGTCGTCGACGCCCTTGATGGTGCAGAGCGTGAAGAAGAAGATGGAGACGCGGGGCGACATGCCGGAGGCGAGGAAGGCGAGCGCACCGCCGACGGTGTCCAGGAGGAGGCCCTCCACGGGGTGGTTGTACTGCGCGCCGAAGGCGTAGGGCACGACGAGGCGGTGGTGCCACGAGTGGACGTGCCGGTACAGGAACTTGTTGCGGTGCATGTACCGGTGCCACGCGTACTGCCACCCGTCCAGCACGGCCATGCCCACAGCGATCTGCAGCGCCACCGTCAGGCAGATGGCCCAGGTCGTCCGCTGCCGTGATTCGCCGGCGGCGGGGATTTCGCCTCCCAGCTGTCCGTATAGGTACGTCAGTGTAAGTACAAGTAATTCATGTGTATACAGGTCGATGCATGCATGCAGAGCTGTTATATACTACCGTGAAAACGGTGGCGGCGACGGCGGCCTGCAGGAGCTGCTGGAGGAGGACGACCTTGACGACGTCGCGCTTGGGCACGAGGTTCTTGCTGCGCTCCTCGTCCCTTGGGTGTAGCCTGTACTGGTCCATGGACCGTCCAAGCGCCATGTACATGCCGGAGTAGACCCAGTAGGCAGCTATGGGGACGACAATGGCCAGGGCTTCATCAGAGAATACGAGCTCCATGTCACTGTTGGTTCTAGTAGTAGCTTTGCTTTTGCTAGCGGTGTCTGGTAGTACACTGGCGCTCTGGGTTTATATCGACCGATGAGAATGCTAGCTGGTTGTACTCCCTAGTCAAGCTGTAATCATCGGACTCTTGAATTTTCTTTAAAATCTAGCAGTAGATTTTAGTGGATCTTGGCCATGGAAATTCTGTTGCTTTACCTAGACGTTCCACATACGGAATACAGCCCAAAGTCGTTCAAGCAAGGCGTTCCATGCACATAGGAATTTACTTAGTCAAAAGTGGTTCAAGCCGGACGTGTTCCACATACGTAATTTAGTCAATAATATCGGTCGTTCCATGTGTGGATTTTAGTCGTTTAGTATAAGCTTGTGCGTGTCGGTCCAAGGGAGAATCCCCAAAACTCAAAACCTCATCTAACCTATAAATCTCGCTAGACTACCCGCCATCCGGAGGCCGCTCAATTCTTTTCCTGTGGCTCCGCTTTGGCTGCTGGTGCGTGGTGAACCATTCACTCGTTTTTACATTCACATTTCTTTCGGGGGTAGCTGCCAAGTGGGCCTCATTATCTAAGGTCCGGTGAATCAACTACTTTTTACGATTACTATGATGTGCATCGTTCGGGCAATGAAGCGAGGCCTAGAAACTATCTGGTTGCACTTCCTCTCTCTCCTCCCTCCCACCTCGTCTCCTCTTCTTCGTGCGGTGGACAGCGCAGCTCCTTGCACCGCCATCCGTCCACCCTGCCGCTCGTGGAAATAAAGCAAGACCAAGAACAAGGGAAAGGGAGCACGCCGATGTGCATGCTGTTGAACAGAAAAGAATTCTTCAGTTTGTCATTACATGGCTTTCTTTTTGTGCATGTCTAATGCTCCTCTGCCTTAAACTTGTGACGATATCCCAGGTTCCTCGGCAAGTTCACCGAGCACTTCTGTTTCAGTGTAATATGGCAATCGAAGTATCAAACCTTGGAGTATGAACACCTGCTCGTTTTTACTGGGAGCAGCGCATTTTAACCCTGAAGTATGAACAATTTAATCCCTGACTGGATTATGAGCGATTTAATCCCCGAGACGCCTAAAGTGGCAAAGTCCTCATCCTGCAACTTTCCCCTCCTCGTTCTCTTCCTCCCGCAGCTCACTGTTCACAAGTTCAAAACCAAATACAGCAAACAGGAAGGCCATGACCTCACTTACCATGCTTGTATGTTGGGTTATCTGGAATGAGAGAAATGTTAGAGTCTTTCGAAAGAAATCGACGCCGCCATACTACATTCTAATTAAAACTCATCCAGCAGGAGTCCAGGACGTGGCTCAGGCGGGGACTAGGCATATGAGCATCATCATGCCGCGAGAATAACCTTTTGCCTTTATTTCAAAAAAAAGTTCCTCATGCACTCTTGCTTCTTCACCACGAATCCGGTTCTTGAGCACGAGAACCATGTCTCCCGCATTGCTCCTGTTCTCACTGGCTTGTCTTCGTGGTTCATCAGGCCAGCAACATTCTTCTCTCTATAGCTGTCTTTTTAGGCCTGCTGTAAACCTAGCAACCAGTGGCGGAGCTTGATGAAGATTCTTGAGGGGGCTTATAAGAGTTGAGGGGGCGAAGAACATACATTATGCATGAACTCTGAGAAATAATTGATTTTTTTGGAACGAAGGCGCTAGGAGCGTCCGACTTTAAATTAATAAAGCCACAAGGCAGCGTTCAAACAGGTTCTGAACCTTACAAACAACTAAGTTCAAATGGTACAAGACAACACGGATTAAGTACAGGATAATTCGAAAATACATGAAGTGAGGAGCACAATAGATATATCCACTAAATCAACATGTCCTTCCTCCCGGCGCAAGTTGGAGACTCCAAAAACTCGGACCAGCTACGCAAAGTGAGGAGCAAGAGTGCGAGTGTTGCTTCCCCAATGGTATCCCTCATGCGCTCAGCATCGTGTTGCTTCCCCAATGGTGTTCACATCTGTAGAAGAGATGGCATTTGAAAATAATATCAGCTGGGTGAGAAGGAAATTTCTTCTCGGCCGTAATTTTGTTCTGGGTCGTCCATGAAGAACACAAAAGCACCCCTGCGCAACGGTGTCCACACATCCATAAATAATTGATATTCAAACTTAATAATTAGGGATAGTTTTTCTAGAGTAGGGGGAGGGGGGGGGGGGCAATGGCCCCCATGAAGCTCCACCGCTCCTACCAACCAAATGCCCTCTCTTCTTTTCCCTACCTCTGTAAGACCAGAGCTTTCTTTTTTCTGTGTAAGACCAGAGATTGGTAATTCTACAAATCCCTTTGCTGCTGTGTGAGCAAAGATTGGAGTCCTCAGCTTAGTGGCATAGGACCTTGCTGATGTTGTGGCCTCCTTTGAAGTTTAGGTTGGTCGATCAGGGACCACAACAAGGACCCTAGAGTTGCCTATGAATTTCACTCTGAAGGCCCTTGGTCAAGGGTATACCTGTGGACCTGCAACCAAGTTTGATGAACCTACAAAGTTCACTACACAAGATGGAAGGAGGAAAACTCAAGCCCACAGTAAGCCATTGTCTAATTTCTTGATGCATGGAGAAAATATCCCAGTAACTAGCATGGATAACTGACTGTTTGTTTTATTTTGCAGTCACACGGACTGTGACTTGTACCTACTCATAGTTTCACGCTCTGAGGTCTCCTACTTGCTGTTTATCCTCTCAGCGTTTTACGTGACACGCTTGGTACCTGCCCCAAATGCCCCATGTGTTCGCCAATATAATAGTACAAAACCAAGAATTTGTGTAGAGTAAGTTACATTTGACATAGCCCAAAGAATAAACTAGAATGAAGAGTCAGCTTATTGTTCAGTTATCTGTGTGGAAATTACATGATGGCTATTTGTATTCTTGTGTATTGTATTGATCTTACCCTCGTAGGGGTATATATAGAGTACATGAGAGAGGGATAGGTTTGAAGTACATGGCAAGGTTGTCTAAACCTATTTTATCTCTAATACCCCTAATAGATATTTATATCTAACTCGCAAATAGTATCTCTAACACCCCCCTCAGTCGTAGCAGGAGTGAAGCGAACGGTTGTGACTGAACTTGAAGTCTTGCGCTTCCGTCGTCTTCTCCGCTGCGCCATCTTCAATAGCATCGGCACCTAGGACGGTGACTACATCCCATTGTGGTGCCTTCCCAGTCTATCCTCTATTCCCTCCTACAGTCACATGGAGAGTGGTGTGAACGCTAGTCACGACGCAGACGCTATTGACTGAAGTTATTGCCGATGACTTGCTGTAGACCAAGCCACTAATGCCAATGTCGAGGTAGACGATGATGGAGATGTAGCCGTGGTCAAGAAAATCGTGCCGATGGTGTAGTCATCGTAGTCGATGAAGCCGCACAAAGTCGGAGGCGCAAAAATTGCGCTATGTTGTAGATGACTGAGCTGCAGTCATGGACAATGCACCTCGAGGATGTTAGAGGGTGCTATCGGCGATGAGTCCACCGATTTTACCAGGACTGGAGGAAACCCATCGAGCACACATTAGTTTTGCCAGAACCGTGTGGCCTTGTAGGGATTGTCACTATAGTGACGCCGTGTCGATGCAGTCGTGCCATCGTGGATGACGCGGTCATTGCCGTCATGGTCGCATCTTGCAGAAAAGTTTGTCAGAGGACGCTAGGTACCCATCTTGTGGACGACGTGGCGGCGGTGTGTTGACGATGATGGTGATGAAGACCACTGTCGGTGTCAAAACCGGCGGATCTCGGGTAGGGGGTCCCGATCTGTGCGTCTAGGCGGATGGTAACAGGAGACGAGGGACACGATGTTTTTACCCAGGTTCGGGCCCTCTTGATGGAGGTAAAACCCTACGTCCCGCTTGATTAATATTGATGATGTGGGTTACAAGAGTAGATCTACCACGAGATCAAGGAGGCTAAACCCTAGAAGCTAGCCTATGGTATGATTGTTGTCCGTCCTATGGACTAAAGCCATCCGGTTTATATAGAGACCGGAGAGGGCTAGGGTTACACAGAGTCGGTTACAATGGTAGGAGATCTACATATCCGTATCGCCAAGCTTGCCTTCCATGCCAAGGAAAGTCCCATCCGGACACGGGACGAAGTCTTCAATCTTCTATCTTCATAGTCTTGGAGTCTGGCCGATGACGATAGTTCGGCTATCCGGACACCCCCTAGTCCGGAACTCCCTCAGTAGCCCCTGAACCAGGCTTCAATGACGACGAGTCCGGCGCGCATGTTGTCTTCGGCATTGCAAGGCGGGTTCTCCCTCCGAATAATTCATAGAAGATTGTGAACACCAGGATTGTGTCCGGCTCTGCAAAATAATTTCCACATACCACCGTAGAGAGAAGAATATTTGCACAAGTTCAATTTGCTGACGTATTTGATGGCGTGACATCACACCATCACCAAGCCTTTACTTAAATTGTCTTTATTGTACCACCTCAGCGCGTTTAGCGAAGCGGTTTCCTTGGCACGTCTTGTCGAAGCAGAGATCGTGTTCCCCTTATTCCGGGATTCCCATCAATACGGACGTGGGTAACCCAACCGCGCCCGTCGCCACGCCCCCTCCATCGAAGGCGGGTTCCAAACGGTCATGGAGACGACTCTCGGTATTCTTCCTCTTTATAATGAGACCAAGGCCGGTTCTTTTCCTTCAATACTCAATCGAATCCGCTCCTCGCCCCCGAGTTCCAACACCCAGGGCTTCTAGATTCGGGTACCTTCGACCTTCGACAATGTCCAGCTCCGACCCACGGGGCCGGTGGATGCCCTCCTCCGTCACGGAAGAAGACGTGTTGAAGCTGAGAGACGCCAGGTATTTGACCTATGAGATTTCGCATAGGTTGCCTGCCCGAGGGCAAGTTATCCCTACTCCCGAGCCCGGCGAGAGCGTTGTGTTCGTGTCTCACCTCCGTAGGGGTTTAGGCTTCCCGATGGACCCCTTCGTGAGGGGGCTCATGTTTTATTATGGGCTGGAATTCCATGACCTGGCTCCGGAGTCCGTCCTCCACATCTCATCGTTTATTGTCGTTTGCGAAGCTTTTCTCCGTACTACCCCTCACTTCGGCTTGTGGCTCAAAACCTTCAATGTGCAGCCGAAGATGATCGAGGGGCGGCAGGCAGAGTGCGGAGGGGCGTTTATAAGCAAGAGGGCCGATGCTCCATGGCCCGAGGGCTGTTTTCAAGAGGAGCTCGGCATGTGGCAACAGGAGTGGTTCTATATCACCGCTCCCAGGGGCAGCAGGCAGAGGCCGCCGCCCGTCTTCCACTCGGGCCCTCCACAACAGCTGACGTCATGGGTCAACAGGCGGCGTGACTGGGGGCTGCCCAAAGACGTACCCCTTTTGCAGGACCGGATTCGAGGCCTCCAAGAAAGGGAGATCAATCTAGTCGCAGTAGTACAGGTCATGCTGATCCGGCGCCTACTGCCCTGCAAACGTCGCCCCCTCCGCCTGTGGGAATTTAATCCGGAGGGGCCACGAGCTCTTCAACACTTTATGGATTCGACACCCATGGAGATGTACCAACTGTTCTTCGGATTGCAAGAGATGCGTCCGGACTTGACCGAGGACGCTGGCCTAAGCTGCAATCGCCCGGATACTCAAGTAAGTAGCACTGTGTCCGGACACACTATCCACTTATTTATCGTGGGTTCGCCCTTTAACCAGCTGTCCCTTGAACAGGAGTGGATAGCGCTAGCGAAACTGATACGGTGTCCGGCCCCCCTCCCGGAGTCCACGAAAGATCCCGTGTTAATCAAAATGTTGGAAGTTGCGCCCTCAGAGGAGGGCGAAGGGGGGCACAGGGAAACTACCACTTCTGCCAAGGAGGCTTTCAGTAAGGGAGGAATCGAGAGTCCCTCCTTCCAGGGGAAGAAGAGGACAGCTTCCGAAGACCCGGAGGCCAAGGCCTCGAAGCGGGGAAAGAAATCTGTGCCGGAAGGTCCTGTGCCGGGGAAAGCCCCGGCCGCACTGTCTCCTCGGAGGAATCAGCCCTCCAGCGAGCCGTAAGTAAAAAGGAGGAATTTTGTCATAGTGGATACACCTGTTTAATTTTTGAGGGTAACCGAAGTTTTCATCTTGTAGTTCGGATCTCAGCCTGTCTCAGCACAACTCATCTTTGGGGACCTTCGTCCGGAGATGATGGAGAGCGAAACGCCTCCATCTGCCGCCCCATCGTGCGGGGCGGACGACCCTGAGGTGTCGTCGTGGAGGGTCTCCCCGAGTCCGGCGGGGCCTGAGAGTTCGGCACCCACTGGAGTACGGCCGGTGGAACTGCAGGATTTGCTTAAGAGGGCGTCCATCTCGGAAGATCAGCACACATTAATGAGTACGGTTATTGAAAGGATCTCGTCTGCCGAGAGCGGGTTGTATGAGGCCGTCGGAAGCTTGCTGACGGGCTTTGAGGTATGCAAAAAATAGCGTACCTTTTGACAGTTTTGTACATGAAGTGCGCCTTGTATAGATAGTAGCCCCTGAGACTTGGTATGCTGTCGAAAGCGATAGCGTGCCAAGTATCGTAATCTCAGTTATAGAATGCCGCCTTTCCTATGCAGGTGGCGGATCGTCCGGTGGCTAGCCGGACTAATGGATTTGCCGAGCTGGGAAGGCAACTCGACGTTGCGGATGCGGACATCTCGCTGGTCAATAAACGACTTGATGAGTCACAAGGTACGTGGTTGCTCCGCGGTCACCTAGTAAGGGAGCTGACGCCCGTGCCTTACAATTTGTATGCTTGATGCAAATGGCGCTGCTGCTATGGAAGGCCTTCGAGCCGAACTTGCTCGGGCCAAGGAGCAAGCCAGAAAAAGCGAGGCGGCTACCTCGAAGGCAGCGGAAGAGCTAGAAGCCGAGAAGGCTGCTCACTGCCGAAGCAGGGAGGAGATGGCCGGAATGGCCGCGAAATTAAAAGTTGCTACCGACCGCCAGGAGGTTCTTGAAAGAGAACGTCTAGCGGAACAAGAGGACGTGAAGAAGGCCGACGCCAAAGCCAAGGATGCCCGTAGTGCGATGAGGGCTATGAAGGAGGAACTACGCCAAATCCGAGACATTGTGGCTGGAAAGCCCTTTATGCTGCAGGAAGTTCACGGATCCGAAGTATGCTCAGCTTGGCCGATTGTATGGTGCGGAGGATCCTTATCTGGACTTGGCAGCGAGTGCGGCGGACGCAGTCGTGCACTTCCGAAGCCAGAAGGGTCACGAAATGGAAGAGCTCTTCTGGTCTCAATTCCATAGTCCGGAGCGTCAACTTTCGCTGAGTGATTGGCTGGTTGAGTGGGCTGAGCTAAATAGATTGTCCGGACTTGCCATGACGGATGTGGTCACTCACCTGTGGCCGGGAAGACCCAAGCCGAAGAGTTATTTTGGCTTGTTGCAGCAATTCCTTGGGGCGGTGCCGCGTATTGGGGCGATGAAGCGATCGGCGTGTATAGAAGGTGCACGGATGGCTCTTGCCCGTGGTAAGACATACTGGGCTGAGATGGATGCCACCGCTGTTGCATCCCGGGGTTCGGATAGAAGCCGGTTCCCCACCGAGCACTATTTTGAGGAAGTCGTGCAGGGCGCTCGTTTAATAGAGTCGCAGTGCTCAAAAAATGTTATCTTTGAGTGACATGTATGATTTCTGAGATCATGTTTATAATACAATAGCTTTTTATACTTGTGAGCTCAAGTGTTGAACTATCTCCTATGCGGCCGTATGTTTATGTATAATCTGAAAGATGGCAGTCTTTGGCTTCAGCCCCCACGCACATGGTGCGGGGGTGTTTATAAAAAGAAAAACGCTTTGTCACACTTAATCCAACGTCTTGGTCCTTTTAAGGAGGTGATAGCGTAGCAAACTAGGCAACCGGACTATAATGCTTTATCACTTTCACTTAGCCATAGGAGCTCGAATGTGGGGCTACTATATAGCCCCTGGTGGCACCGCTCATCTCCGAACTCGAGGTGCGTATGTGCCTGACCGGGAAGCGGTCCTTCGTCAAAGTGGAGGAATTCTAAACATTCCAATTGTCGATTGAGTGGTTGACCAGACTCTCGCTATATCATGACAGTCAGTTTTCGGCTTTCTCTACTGAGGTGCTCGCCCGGCCGAACCGGGGAACAATCGCAGTAGTTCTCCTGGTGCCCCGTTAGCCGGTGATACAGAACGTAAGGCAGAAAAACGCAGGAGCCGGGCAAACCCAACATTTGATCAAAGACATGATTCGGAGCTGATGCATATAAGGCCTAACTCGAGACGCCGAACACTCCCTGAGGTGTTCGGTCTTTATGATACCAGGCAGAACGATGCCCTGAGCCCCTAGTGTCCAGGTACAGACGGGAACTTCTGACGCGGCCGATGCCAAAACGCCAGCCTCCTCCTCGGCTATGGTAGGAAACCGGGGGATGTGTATCAACAAGAGACAGTAAGAAAGGTTTACACATGGTCTTAATCTGAAAAGAATCCTTGCAACGGGTCCCTGCTGCACGTCTGCGACTGTGTCTCCGTTGTGCTGTGTCCTGGACGGGTGTAGCACGTGCTTCATCTGTAAAAAGAGAAGAACTTAGTTTCTAAGAAATATCGTGCAAAAGTTATGTTAAAATAGAGGATAATTTGGTAGATAAAGAAAGTTGAGCTTTATTGGCTCTCATTGTTGAAACGCGCGGCCCCTTATAAAGGGGGTATGCGGCTGGGAAGCCCCTTGTTTATTCACGCCGGACTCGCCTAACCGTGTCCGGGGTCTGAATGACCCGTATTTAGGGACCTTGACCTACAAGGTCGGAGTGGCTGTCAAAGCAGCCCCGCACTCTCCATGGTCGAGGAACACTCGTAGTTACTCTTTAATGAGATTATGCCGCGTTAACCGGGCATCGTAGGTATAGGAGCCGTGTAGTGTGGTAAGGCGTTAAAGCAGGCGAAAGCTTTGCGTCCCAGTAGTGCTTGATGGCAACTGTGTAATGGGTGCGGCGAAGAGTGAGCCTTTCGTGACGGCGGTTGTCGGATGAGCCGAACACAACCTCTAGTGGTACAGAGCCCGTATAGTTGGCTTAAGGGCCTGGCGTCGCTCGTTTGAAGGGAGTGCTGTTATAGCGAATGTTGGTAGGGTCTATCCCCATTATGCGGACAGTGTCCTGACATGGCAGGAGCCGCGCTTTGTTGTCATGATATCACATGAAGTGAGTTTACTGTTTTGACTTCTAGTGGGAAAGTCTTCTGTTTTCCGGAGTGCTGCTTTTGGGGATCGTCACTTTCGCTTGGTGTATCGAGCCCCTTGTGTTCGGCGTTAAGTCTGTCGGACTGCTTGAAGACCCAACAATCTCTGTGGGTATGGTTTGCAGGCTTTCCGGAGGTACCGTGTATTTGACATAGTCTGTCTAGGATCTTGTTTAGGTTGGATAGCTCGTCGTTGTTGTCCTTGAGGGACAGCGTTTTGTTGTTCGGCCGAGAGTTTTTGAATCCGGCATTGACCGCCGTACTGCTTGGGCCTTTTTCCTTATCCCGACGTTGATCCTTTCTGCGTCGAGATTTCCCATTTCCATCCCTGACTTCGGATGTATTCGGGTCGCTGGTGCTGCATCTAGCCAGCTAGCTATCCTCCCCCGCGCAAAAGCGGGTCATGAGGCTTGTTAGTGTGGCCATTGTTCTTGGTTCTTTTTAGTGAGGAACCTATTCCAGAATTTGCGTGCTGACTCTCCGGGCTATTGAGTTATGTGACTTAAATTGTCTGCATCCGGAGGGCGGACATAAGTCCCTTTAAAAGTTGCTCGAAACGCATCTTCAAGCTCTTCCCAACTTCCAATGGTGTTTTCTGGGAGGCTTTTAAGCCAATGCCGAGCTGGCCCTTTGAGCTTGAGGGGCAGGTATTTTATCGCATGGAGATCGTCTCCTCTGGCCATCAGGATGTGTAGGATATAATCCTCAATCCAGACTCCGGGGTCTGTCGTTCCGTCATATGCCTCTATGTTTACGGGTTTGAATCCCGCTGGAAATCCATGATCCAGTACCTCGTCGGTGAAACATAGTGGGTGTGCGGCGCCCCTGTATTTGGGTGTGCCGTTGTCTTCAAATGCTCTGCAAGTTGTGTTGCTTCCTGGAGTCTTCTTTTTTGGCCCATAAATAGATCTGACTGGATCGTCCTTCTTCCGAGGATCTTTATGCTGATCGTATGCCGGTTTGTGTGCGGCGCCCCTTGTTGCTCTTGGCCTGTCATCTGGTCGTCTATCCGGCCAGGCGGCTTCTTTCTTTTTTGGCAGCGGGGCTCTAAGGCCTCCTCGTCAAATTCGGGCAACAGCTTGCGCTTCGGGTAGCTCTTTGTCTGGTGACTGGCGCCATGTTTATCTGCGCTGTTGAGAACTTTGCTCCATCTCATTCTGAGTGCGTCCTCCGCTATTTTGAGCTTCCTCTTTTGCTTCTTCAAACTTCTTGCCGTGGTGACGAGCCTTTTATGAAGATTCGTATGCTCTGGTGATGTGAGATCATCTTCGCCAGGGATGGGTTGCCTGTCCGGTTCATCATGTTCGGATGGCTGCTTGGTGGCACGTGCGTCGTCCACTGCTTCGCCCTGCTCTAAGATCGGGTCCGTATGGGTGCCGTTTTTATCGAGGCCGGTCCTCGGACGGCGCTTGCGTCGCCGTTTTGTTTGTTTGTTGGGGGAGTTGTCCTTCGCCATGTCCCGTTTTTCCTCATTATCGCTTCCTTTTGGTGTATTCACCATGTATACGTCGTTAGTTGGGGTGGCTTTCCAGTGCCCAGTAGGCGCTGGTTCTTGGTCATCTCCGGCATCGTCGTCCATACCGTCGATGTCTTCGGAGTCGTAGTCTAGCATGTCGGTTAGATCATCGATAGTGGCTACCAAGTGGGCGGTGGGTGGGTTTTGAATTTCTTCGTCATCCGCATCCCAACCGTCCTGGCTACGGTCCGGCCAGGGCTCTCCTGATAATGAGAGATACCTTACCGAACTCAGGATGTCGCCAAAAGGCGAGTGTTGAAAGATGTCCGGGGCCGTAAACTCCATGATCGGCGCCCAACCGGATTCGATTGGGAGCGCGGGAGGTTCGGAGTCCGGCAGGGAGTTCGGCACCTCGGAGTCACGAGCCTCGCGAGGGACAAAGTCAGTGTTCGGCTCTATCGCCGTAGAGGTTGCGGCACCCGAGGCGATGTCTAGCCATCCGTCCTCGATCTGCGCGGCCGGCTCCAAATTGAAGATCGGAGCAGGCTCGAGTGCGGCCTCCAGGGTACTGTCCGGCGGCAGAGCTAAATCATGCCCGACGTGACAGTGCGGCGCGCTCGGCTGTGGCTCGAATCCGTCGAAGATCAAGTCCCCGCGGATGTCAGCCGTGAAGTCCCAACTTCCAAATCTGACCTGACGGCCCGGGGCGTAACTTTCGATCTGCTCTAGATGGCCAAGCGAATTGGCCCGCAGTGCAAAGCCGCCGAATACGGAGATCTGTCCGGGGAGGAAGGTCTCACCCTGGACTGCGTCGTTGATGATGATCAAAGAAGCCATCGAGCCTATCGGTGACGACACAGAGGAACTCTCAATGAAAGCACCAATGTCGGTGTTAAAACCGGCGGATCTCGGGTAGGGGGCCCCGATCTGTGCGTCTAGGCGGATGGTAACAGGAGACGAGGGACACGATGTTTTTACCCCGGTTCGGGCCCTCTTGATGGAGGTAAAACCCTACGTCCTTCTTGATTAATATTGATGATGTGGGTTACAAGAGTAGATCTACCACGAGATCAAGGAGGCTAAACCCTAGAAGCTAGCCTATGGTATGATTGTTGTTCGTCCTATGGATTAAAGCCATCCGGTTTATATAGACACCAGAGAGGGCTAGGGTTACACAGAGTCAGTTACAATAGTAGGAGATCTACATATCCGTATCGCCAAGCTTGCCTTCCACGCCAAGGAAAGTCCCATCCGGACACGGGACGAAGTCTTCAATCTTCTATCTTCATAGTCTTGGAGTCCGGCCGATGATGATAGTTCGGCTATCCGGACACCCCCTAGTCCGGAACTCCCTCAACCACATTGATGAAGACCTTGGCCGTAAGTGTCGGCGATGGCGTCGCAGCAGCATGTCGACGATCGCTTGAAGGTGTCCCTCGTGGCGATGAAGTGTCGATGTCGTGTCGTGCCGGAGAAGTGAATAAAGAATTGCATATTTTTCCACACCAGCCTGGTGTGTGGATGGTGCATGTGGTGGTAGCTTCTCGTAGATGTGTTGGACGAAGATTTTTCTTTTCTTAGGCGTGATGTAATCGTATAGCACGGTGTTGTGGCGCGGGGTCGGTGTAGATCTTCTTGATGAAGTGCAGATTGGTGAAGAATTGTTGTTGGCCTCGGTGAAGAATTGTTGTTGGCCTCGGTCCTGCGATGCTCAGCTCGGCGAAGCCGCCATGTACGTTCCTGGGTAGCTGCAGATCTTGTGGAGCGGACTCTGGCGCATAAGCCTGAGGACCACTATAGATCGGATCGAAATATTTGTGTGAGAGCGATGCCCTCTCGTGATCGGACGCGCGTGTCCGCACAGTGTTGCTGCGCCCGCGTTGCCGATCGACCCTGCAGAAGGGTCGTGGCTGGAGTCCAAGGCTCATGCCATGCAGGGATGCACAGCAGTCCGGCGTCCGCGTTGCCGGTCGACCCTGCGGAACGGCCGCGGTTGGAGCCCACAGCTCATGCCATGCTCGTACTGTGTTCTTGCTGCTCGATGCGTGCATGGGCTATGGAGTCGATGTGGCTGCGGGATCTTGGCGATGGACTGCGGCCGTGCAGCGCACGGCTCGGCGGATTGTCAATGTAGAGCCCATGCGCACATGGCCCTGGTCGTCGTCGCGAGCTGAACCGCGTCATCGTCCCTGGTCGGTGCAGACGAAGTGGATCTAACCTATAGAACTAAAAAATTCGAGATTGATCTAATCTAATCTATGGAACCAATCTAATCATTGATCAGATCGGTTGCCACGCCCAGGTGAGAGGAGATTGATCTTCCCGAGCCGGCGCGCCGAGGAAGGTGTGATTGTGACCAAGGATCGATGACATTGGTGTAATGACTCTTATACCATGTGAAAATTATTGATTTTA
>NC_057803.1:660178483-660179219 GCF_018294505.1 Triticum aestivum | reverse complement strand
TATATATATATATATATATATATATATAATAAAGCAAATTTGGTTTCCTTCGTCCGTCATGGCATTTTTTTAGAAAAGTCCCTCTATTTCAGAGAATTCAACCCGCAGTCCTATTTTAAGTTAAAACGAAGCGTTGTTTTCGTATTTTACACAAAAGTCCCTGTGTTTTCTTGAAATCAACCCGCCGTTCGGATTTAAGTCACACCCAAACCGTTATTTTACATTTTTTGAAACCCCCCCCTGATGTTTAGGTAATTCATCCACGGATCATATTTAAGTCAAACAAATGCTTTTTAAAACCATCCATATCTTTTAAACCGTAACTCCGATTTGAACATGTTATATATGAAATTTGATTAGAAAAATATGTAGAATATGAATATGAGATTATTTTTACCTGTTAAGTATTTTTAAATATTATTTTGGAATATATTTGAGTCAAACCAAATGATTTTCTAAATTATCTATATCTTTTAAACCATAACTTTGATTTTAACATATTATATACGAAATTTTATTAGGAAAATGTGTGAAATCTAAATATGATGTTAATTTTACCTGTTAAATATTTTTAAAGTATTGTTATGGAAGCAAACTTATAATTTATAGCGCAAGATCCGTTTTTTCATACCGGCGGCGATCCGGATTGCAAATAAATACCCCACTATAACCATAGACGGAAAAGAAAACATCGACAACTACACGTGCATACCTCTGAAAAATGTCGCAAGGGAAA
>NC_057803.1:660176360-660178428 GCF_018294505.1 Triticum aestivum | reverse complement strand
TCGCAAGGGAAAACAACAGATTTCTCATCACGTGAGTGAGAGAAAGCGAGCGAGAGAGAGAGAGGGGGGGGGGAGGGGGGAGAGGGAGGAGAGAGGGACAGAGAGATGCCTTAGGATTAACCATATTCAACACACATTTTTTGTTGTTTTGTGTGAACACCGAGGCCATCGCCGGCGAGGGTGAAAAGAAGGATAAGCGGCAACAAAAATATGATGCCTCGCAAAAATAAAGGAGATGGACCTATTGTGGTCTTGAGTGATGGTTGTTGAGTTAAGAGTTTGTGTTATGTTTTCTCTCCCGTTGCAACGCACGGGCTCTTTTGCTAGTCTAATCTATGGAACCAATCTAATCATTGATCAGATCGGTTGCCACGCCCAGGTGAGAGGAGATTGATCTCCCCGAGCCGGCGCGCCGAGGAAGGTGTGATTGTGACCAAGGATCGATGACATTGGTGTAATGACTCTTATACCATGTGAAAATTATATGATGGTTATTTGTATTGTTGTGTGTTGTATTGATCCGACCTTTGTAGGGGTATATATAGAGCACATAGGAGAGGGATAGGCTTGAAGTACAAGGCAATGTTGTTTAAACCTGTTTTATCTCTAATATCTCTAATAGATATTCATCTCTAAGTCTCAAATATTATCTCTAACAATCTGATAGCGGATGCTACACCTTTTAAGGGGAAACTCACCTTATCTTGGTTCTGTCATGAATGATCATGACAAGAACGGCTTGGCACCTCTTGTCCAATGCACTACTCATATGTGCCCAATAAGAATTCATTGGCATGTGAAGGCTAACTACAAGGAGTACTGGAGAGCCAAGTTCAGAGTGACAAACTTCAACTACCGGATGCTACACCCTTTAAGGGGAAACTCACATTATCTTGGTTATGTCATGAATGATCATGACAAGAACGGCTTGGCACCTCTTGTCCAATGCACTACTCATATGTGCCCAATAAGAATTCATTGGCATGTGAAGGCTAACTACAAGGAGTACTGGAGAGCCAAGATCAGAGTGACAAACTTCAACTACCGGATGCTACACCCTTTAAGGGGAAACTCACCTTATCTTGGTTCTGTCATGAATGATCATGACAAGAACAGCTTGGCACCTCTTGTCCAATGCACTACTATATGTGCCCAATAAGAATTCATTGGCATGTGAAGGCTAACTACAAGGAGTACTGGAGAGCCATGATCAGAGTGACAAACTTCAACTACCGGATTAATTACTCGCAGTGGAACCTAATAGCTCAGCACCCTAATTCCAACAGCTTGACTAGCATTACCAGCTTCAACTACACCAGCTCTTAACCCTTATGGACTTATGAGTGAGCACCTCATCCCTGGACACTTGATATTCCTTGTGTGAATGTTTTTTCAGCTATTGACAAATTCTCTTATCGCAGATGACATCACTATGTTATGAGGCATCAGGAACTACAAAGATTATCTCTTGACTACTGGACATGATGGTGTTGGGGAACGTAGTAATTTCAAAAAAATTCCTACGCACACGCAAGATCATGGTGATGCATAGCAACGAGAGGGGAGAGTGTTGTCCACGTACCCTCGTAGACCGTAAGCGGAAGCGTTATGACAACGCGGTTGATGTAGTCGTACGTCTTCACGATCCGACCGATCCAAGCACCGAACGTACGGCACCTCCGAGTTCAGCACACGTTCAGCTCGATGACGATCCCTGGACTCCGATCCAGCAGGGTGTCGGGGATGAGTTTCGTCAGCACGACGGCGTGGTGACGATGATGATGTTCTACCGACGCAGGGCTTCGCCTAAACACTGCAACGATATGACTGAGGTGGAATATGGTGGAGGGGGGCACCGCACCAGGCTAAGGAACGATCACGAAGATCAACTTGTGTGTCTAGAGGTGCCCCCTGCCGCCGTATATAAAGGAGGGAGGGGGAGGTTCGGCCGTCCCCCTAGGGGTGCGCCTGGAGGAGTCCTACTCCCACCGGGAGTAGGACTCCCCCATCTTGCCTTGGTGGAGAAGGAAAGGGGGGAGGGGAAAGAGGAAAGGGGGGCGCCGCCCCC